>NW_007180264.1:335045-335341 GCF_000164805.1 Carlito syrichta
GCGGGTCTCGAACCTGCAGGCTCAGGCAATCCACTCACCTCAGCCTCTCAAAGCGCTGGGATTACAGGCTGAGCCACCGAGCCTGGCTTTTTTTTTGTTGTTTTCTTTCAACAATTGTTTGTAATTTTCTCCAAAACACATGCTTACACATTGTTTGGCTTAGGGGTACTTCTGGGTAAGCTGAGGCTTTTGTTACTGTTGAAAATGAGATCTTTAGCAGGGCTCAGTGGCTCAGCCTGTAATCCCGTGCCTTTGGGAGACTGAGGTGAGTGGATTGCCTGAGCCCGCGGGTTCGA
>NW_007180264.1:335464-377852 GCF_000164805.1 Carlito syrichta
GAAGGGTGAGGCGGAAGGATCTCCGGAGCCCAGCAGGTCAAGGCTGTGGTGGCCGGGAGCGGCCACTGCACTCCAGTCTGGGTGACAGAGTGAGACTCCAACTCAGAAAAAAAAGAAAATGAGATCTTTTATCTACTGATTTTTCTAATCAGTTATTACTAATAAACAGAATTTTAATATGTTGATATTGTGTCTAGGAAGCAATAAGGAGTTTGTCTGTGACAAGCTCTTACTGCAAACAGTTGGCCCTCTATATCTGGGAGTTCTGCATCTATGGTTTCAACCAACTGTGGATCAAAAATATTCAGAAAGAAAAATAAAAAATAAAACAATTAAAAATAATACAAATTAAAAAATACAGTAGAGCAACTATTTACATAGCATTTATATTGTATTAAGTACCACAAGTAATCTAAAGATGATTTAAAGTATACAGGAGGTTATGTGTAGGTTACATGCAATTACTACACCATTTCATATAAGGGACTTGAGCATCTGCACATTTTGGAATCAGAGGGAGGTCCTGGAACCAATTGCCCATGAATACTGAGGGATTACTGTATATTCCATTTTAAAATCCCAAGAAAAATCTTACTGTATACCAATAAAGATATTTTAATCATTCTTTTCAATATTCATGTCATTTTTCTTGTCTTATTATATTGGCTAGAACCTCCTACATAATATTGAATGCAAACAGTGATAAAGGGTATTTTTGTCTTTTTCATGACTTTATTGAAAGACAGGCCCCATCAAAAGAGGACTGGGCAAAAAAATGTGGTACATATACATGATGGAATATTGCACAGCCATAAAGAAGGAGAAAATCATGAACTTCACAGCAATCTGAATGGACTTAGAGTCTATAATACCGAGCGATGTATCACAGAAACAAAGAACTGAGTATCACATGCTGTCCCTCATAAGTGGACCTTTAACAATTATTGTAATACTTTAAGAAAAATATTGACAGTAGTGGGAAACTGCTGGGGCGTGGATAAGAAGATGTGGGATTGGCAGTAGTGGGAATATGCTGGGGGAGGAGGGACATATCTCATCAACAAGGGTACCTGCATAATGAACACTTGTATACCTAACCCTGAATTGTACCCCACGTCTTTAAAATTAAAAAATTAAAAGCTAAAAAAAAAAAAAAAGGAAGACAGCCCAGTCTTACTGTTCAGGATAGTTTACTGCTGTACTATTATGACAGATGCTCTTTATCAAGTTAAGGAATTTCCTTCTGTTTTTAGTTTGCTGAGAAGTTTGTCCCGTGAATGAGTACTAAATTCTGTCTAGTAATCTTTCTGTATTTAACAGATTATAGGCATTATTAATCTGGCTTATTACATTAATCTGTTTTCTGATGTTGAATCATCTTTACATTCCTTGCACAAACTCCACTTAATCCGAATGTAAATATTTTAAATGGATTTCCAAATATTTGACAAGCATCTTTGTTTATAAGTAAGATTGGACTATAATTTTCCTTTCTCATATTCTTATCTGGTTTAGGTATTTAGGTTATATTATTATTGTAAAGGTAGATTACTTTTCCTCATTGAACAATATTGAGATTATCTGCTTCTTGGACATTGAATAAAGTACATATATAAACCATCTAAGCCTTATATTTTGGGGGAATAAGTCTCTTGATTATCAGTTCAAGTTATTTAATGATTGTTGTTTCATTAGAGTTTTCCATATCTTTTGAAGTTATTATGGCAAATCATATTTGTCTAGAAAATTATTCATGTCTTCTCCCAATCCAAATTTTGGCATAAACGTCTTTAAAGTATAGTCTTTTGATTTTTATTATTTTCATATCTGTAATAATATTTCCCTCTCACTCACAATATTATGTGTGGCTTTTATTTTGGAAAAAAAAAAAGTCATACTAGAAACTTCTCTCTTTTTCCATCCTCCAAACTGTTTTCGATTTCATTTTATTTGTCTTCTTATCATCGTTTCCTTCCTTCTACTTTTCCAGTGGCTGATTCTGCCCTTTCTGTAACTTCTTGAGAGGGACATGTATGGTAGACAATAATAGTTGTCTACACAATATTTATTCTCCCTTGCTCCTAACACACAACTATTTGGTTTGGGAAGGCATATGCCATGCTTAAAAACAAACTATATTTTCTAGGCTCTTTTGCAGGTAGAAACTGCCATATGACACAGTTCGAACCAATGACACATAAATTGAAGTTACTGTGTAGGGCTTCCAGGAAAGCTCTTTAATTAAAGGTAGCACACAGGCACAGTAGCTCACGCCTATAATTCCAGCACTTTGGAAGGATTGTTTGCGGCCAGGAGTTTGAGATCAGCCTAGGCAATGTAGTGATACCTTGTCTCTACAAAAAAATAAAAAATAAAAATAAAAATTTGCTGGGAGCCGGGCTCGGTGGCTCAGCCTGTAATCCCGCGCCTTTGGGAGGCTGAGGTGAGTGGATTGCCTGAGCCCGCGGGTCTGTGACCTGCCTGGGCAGTGAGACCTCATCTCTACAATAAATCAAAAAATCAGCCGGGCGTGGTAGCGCATGCCTGTAATTCCAGCTACTTGGAAGGCTGAGGCGGAAGGATCGCCGGAGCCCAGCAGGTCGAGGCTGCAGTGGCCGGGAGCGGCCACTGCACTCCAGTCTGGGCGACAGAGTGAGACTCCAACTCATAAAAAAAAAAAAAAAAAATTAGCTGGGAGTGATGGCACATGACTGTAGTCCTAGCAATTTGGAGGCTGAGGTGGAAGGATTGCCTGAGCCCAGGAAGCCGAGGCTACGGTAAGCCATGATTCTGCCACAGCACTCCAGCCTGGGTGACAGAGTGAGACCCTGACTCTAAGAAAATAAATAAGTAAATAAATGAATGAAAATAAAAGTAGCAGACTTACTTGGTATATGCCTCCTTTACAACCTGTCCCTTTTCTCCATCATGCTTGGAATGTGGACATGAAACTAGAAGTAGAACAATCATTTTGCAACCATGAAACAGCCAGCATGAGTACGAACGGTAAGTTTAGATGAGTGGAAAGTTAGAAGAGCCTGAGGCCCTGATGGTATCATGGAGCCTTCATATCTGCCTTGGACTACCTCTAAACTTCTTGTTATACGACAAATGTTAAACCTCTACATTGTTTAACCAATGGTAATTCAGATATTTTGCAAGCAGCCAAATACAACTTTAAAGAATACAACTTAAAAAAATTTTTGTTTTTTAATTTTGTAAAGATGGGTCTCACTATGTTGCCCACGCTGGTCTTGAATTCTTGGCTTCAAGTGATCCTTCTGCTTCAGCCTCCCAAAGTTCTGGGATTATAGGAGTGAACCACCATGACTGGCCTTCAACTTATTTTTTTATATTTTAAATTTATTTTCCTCTAAGAATGGCTCTAGATACATCTAATAGGAGATCAGTTGCATGGGCAGTAATATCACTTAGACAACCCACAGAACTGTGATATCACTAAAAATAGTTACGGTTTACGTCTCTAAATTTTAGGGTGGCTTGTTACTCAGTAAAAGCTACCTGATACAAAAATTAGTATCAAGGGAAGCGTGGTACCATAAGAAAACATGTGGCATTGGCTTTGGAATAGTGGCTAGAAAAGCAGTAAGGAATCAAAGGCTGGAAAAACTGAGAAAAAACTGCTATAGTAGGCTGGAAAAATGATAACTAGTGTTAGGTTGAGACAGAAATAACTGGTAAAACTTCAGTTTGCAGTAACTTAAGAGATTTTTTTAAAAGAGACCTTAATGAACTTCCAGTTATAGCTAAGTAGGTAGATGTCCAAGAAGAATTTTGAAAGTGTAGGTTGGGAGCTTTTTTTTCTTTTGAGTCGGAGTCTCACTCTGTCACCTAGACTGGAGTGCAGTGGCCGCTTCCGGCCACCGCAGCCTCGACCTTCTGGGCTCCAGCGATCCTTCCGCCTCAGCCTTCCAAGTAGCTGGAACTACAGGTACGCACTAGCACGCCCGGCTAATTTTTTGATTTACTGTAGAGATGAGGTCTCGTCAAGTTGCCCAGGCGGGTCTCAAACCCACGGGCTCAGGTAATCCACTCACCTCAGCCTCCCAAAGTACGGGATTACAGGATGAGCCACCGAATCCGGTGGGAGTTTTTTTTTTCAGTCAGTCTCACTCTGTCACCCAGGCTGGAGTGCAGTGGCACACTCATGGCCACCACAGCCTCAACCTGCTGGGTTCAGGCAATCCTTCTGCTTCAGCCTTTCAAGTAGCTGGAACTACAGGCATGTACCACCATGTCTGGCTAATTTTTCTTGATCTATTGTAGAGACAAGGTCTCACCAAGTTGCCCAGTCTGGTCTCAAACCCCTGGGTTCAGGCAATCCTCTCGCCTCGGCCTCCCAAAGTGCTGGAATTATAGGTGTGAGCCACACACCCAACCAGTTGGGAGCTTTTAAACAGCATATGATAAAGTATGTCAAGACAAAGATGAGAATGTTCAGTTTGCAACCAGAATTTAAATGGAATAAAGAAGGCTGTGTCAGAAAATAAAATTGTGGGGATGTAAGTGAGTTCAATCTTTGTGGAAAGCAGTTTGGAGATTTCTTGAAAAACTAAAAACAGAGCTACTATTCGACCCAGCAATTCTACTTCTGGGAATGTACCCAAAGGATCTACCAAAAAGACACCTGAATGTATATGTTTATTGCAGCACTTTTCAGCATATGTTTTTGCAGCAAAAACATGGAACCAACCCAGGTGCCCACGGAAGGGGAACTGGATAAAGGAAAATGTACATGTATACTATGGAATACTATGTAGCCATAAAGAAGAGCAAAATCATGTCCTTTACAGCAACATGGATGCAGCTGGAGACCACCATTCTAAGTGAACTATCACAAAAATAAAAAACTGAGTACACATGTTCTCACTCATAAGTGGGCACCAAACATTAGGTACAAAGATGGCACAACAGACACCAGCACTGCTAAAGGAGGGAGGCGGGGAGGGGGGACAAGGGATACAAAAGCACCCATTAGGTATCACGCCCACTACTGGGTAGGGGGGGCTCGTCAGAAGCCCGTCTCATGCTCACTCAATATACTTATGTAACAAATCTTCACATGTACCTTAGTATTCTAAAAGAAAATAAAATCGTCTCTCCTCTCCAGTTTCACCATGTTTGACAACCTTTGAGTAAAAGATTCTCAAAGTAAAAGGAGACTTAAGACAAAAAACAAATCAAGAGTAAAGCCATAAGACCATTTGTTAAAGCCTCTGAAGGATTTAAGAAAGTGCCTAGCACACCTTCTCAGTCAGACAAAAAAGCCTCTAAGAATCTTAAGGGCAGGACAGGCATAGTGGCTCAAGCCTGTAATCCCAGCACTTTGTGAGGTGGAGGTGAGAGGACTGCCTGAGCAACATGGTGAGACCTCGTCTCTACAATAAATCAAAAAATTAGCCGGGCATGGTGGCGCATGCCTGTGGTTCTAGCTACTTGGAAGGCTGAGGCAGAAGGATCACCTGAACTCAACAGGTTGAGGCTGCGGTGGCTGTGACCGTGCCACTGCACTCCAGCCTGGGCAACAGAGTGACTAGTCTCTGACTCTAAAAAAAAAAAAAAGAATCTTAAAAGCGTAACAGAAGCCTAATCCCAAATAGCCATGAATAAATCTAAAAAAAAAAGACCAATTGTGGGTATAATTTTTGTTGAACGAGTTTGACTCTAGCCTGTTTCCTAGAAATACCACAGTATTTTAGAGAAAACTGTTCCAGTAAAAGCACCATCAGCTTGAACTAGAAGGGGCTAATACTGTATTAAACTCCAAAGAGGTCTAGGCTCTCAACTACTTATGGGCAGAAAGCCAGATGTGAAAGTGACTCAGCTGTTAACATAGGCCATTTCTTATGGAAAAGGAAGTATTAATACATTGCAAGAGAGAGAATTAAGAGACTAGAGAACAGAGTCAAGAGAGAGAATTAAGAGACTAGAGAACAGAGTCAAGAACGTTAGAAAACAATGCACTGGGAAGATGCCCCTAGGGAGTAGAATTTAGCTCTAATCTAGGGCCACTCCCTGCCCCTGGAGTAGGGGGATCTGACGCATTCGCCCAGGGGGAATTTGAGATTTGTTACACACCAGTGATTCTATGCATGTTCTGTTCTTCCCTTTTTTAAACTTTTTATTTTTTTTAAGAGACAGGGCCTTGCTTTGTAACTCAAGCTGGAGTGCAGTGGCACAATCATATCTCACCGCAGCCTCAGACTCTGGGGCTTAAGTAATCATCCAACCTTAGCCTCCTGAGTACAGGAATGTGCCAACACATTCTCCAGATGTGTGTGTGTGTGTGTGTGTGTGTGTGTGTGTGTGTGTGTGTGTGTGTGTGTGTGTGTAGAGATGGGGTCTTGCTATGTTGTCCAGGTTGGTCTCAAGCTTCTGGTCTCAAGCAATCCTCCTGCCTCAGTCTCCCAAAGTGGTGGGATTACAGGTATGAGCCACTGTGGCCAGTTTCTTTCTCTTTTTGAATAGAAGTGTTGATGCAAGGTATCCTGCCCCATCTCAACATTGTATATTGGAGATATACAGAGCAGGTGACTTGTCATAATTCTGGATCAAGAGGAGCCATATCCAGCTGAGTTACAGCTGAGGCCTGCAGTCGCATCCAGATGTAATAAGATCATAAGACCAACCTAATGCTATAAGGAAGACAGAGAGCCTAGGATGAGGATTAGCACATTCTGCATGCAGGAAAAATTTGAGAACAATCTGTGGCCCAAGGGCAAACTGTGGTAGATTCCAAAAACAGCCACAAATTCTTTGCCTCCTATCAAGAGGTGGAGTCTATTTCTTCACCTCTTGAATCCGGGCTTGGCCATGTGACATCCGTTGAGTAACAGGACACTAGTGTATGTAACAGAAGCAGAAGTTTACAGAGTGAGACGGGCTCAGTCTGTAATCCCGCAACTTGGGAGGCTGAGGTGAGTGGATTGCCTGAGCCCACGGGTTCAAGACCCCCCTGGGCAACTTGGTGAGACCTCATCTCTACAATAAATCAAAAAATTAGCCGGGTGTGGTAGTGCGCGCCAGTAGTTCCAGGTACTTGGAAGGCTGAGATGGAAGGATCACCGGAGCCCAGCAGGTCGAGGCTGCAGTGGCCGGGAGCGGTCACTGCACTCAAGTCTGGGCGACAAAGTGAGATTCCAACGCAAAAAAAAAAAAAAAAAAAAAAAATTACAAAGTGTTTGCAAGGCTGGGTATGGTGGCTCAAGATTGCCTGAACCCAGGGGTTTGAGCCTGGGCAACTTGGGGGTACCACATCTCTACAATACATCAAAAAAATTAGCCAGGTGTTGTAGTGCGCACCTGTAGTTCTGGCTACTTGGAAGGCTGAGGCGGGGATCACCTGAGCCCAGCAGGTTGATGCGGGGGTAGCTGTGAGAGTGCCACTGCACCCCAGCCTGGGCAACAGAGTGAGACTCTGACTCAAAAAACAACAAAAAAGTGTTTGCACAGTGAGGCTTGCTCTCTTGCTGCATGTGGAAACCTGGGACTACTGTGTGAACAGCCCCAAGGTAGCCTGCTGTAAGATGAGTGGCAATCTAGAAGAGAACTAAAGCATCCCAATAGACAGTCAACTTCCAGACATGTGTGAGTCTATGCTAGATCATCTAGCCAGTTTCCAGCTGACAGTAGACGCCTGATATAGTCTGGGCAAGATCAGCTGAGCTGGCCCAGATTTTAAAAACTGCCCTGCCAACCCAAAGAATTGGAAGCTAAATAAGACGGTGTTTGTTTTAACCACTAAGTTTAGTAGTGATTTGTTATGCAGCGAAACTCAACCGATACAATTGGTGACTATAGTTTTTTTCTTACAAAATCTATAATTACGAACTTCCTGCCTCTGAATATGGCTTTAACATTTTCTCCCAAAATAGACTATACCATCTTGCTATTGTTGCCTACTCTTCATTTTAATCATGCTTTTAAAGCCATAAACATGAATTTTTTGCATAGTCAACAGCTAAATATAAATATATTTTCATCAATTTCTATATTCTTCTTAAATTTGCACCTTTTTCATTGTTTAATTTTTTCTTTCCAGAATATATCTTTTAACAGTTATTTTAGTGAGAGTCTGTGCATTTATATACTTGGTCTTTGTTTTACTGTCATTCTCCTGGTATAGTTTATCTGGTATAGTATTTTACTATTAGTATATAGATTTAGAAGTTACTCTTTTGTCTTACTCCTCTTGCTGCTTCTGAAGCACCTGTCAGTCTGTTATTTATTTATACATACTTTCTATTTTTAACATTGATTTTTAGGTTGGTTTCTTTTTCCCTCTGGATATTCTATAGTGTCACTATAATATGTCTAATTGCGGGTTAATTTTATTTAACTTTCTGAGTATTAGGTGACACTTTTGATCTTAGAACTCATGCTGTTACACAACTCTGGAAAGTTATTAGTCATCTATTTAGATATTGTTTCTCTTTCATTCCCTCTTTTCTTTCTGTAATTTTTATTAAAGAATGTTGAAGGCTGTCAATTTGCTTTTCATATCTCTGAACTGTTCCTTCATGTTTTTGATATCTTTGTATTTGTGTTGGGGCCAGGCTAAATTTCTCTATACTGTTTTCCAATCTGTTAAATCATGCTTCAATGGTATTCAGTCTCCAGTATAGCACATCTATTGCATCTTCATTTCAATAATTATGTTTTTCATTTCTGTATTTTAAGTTTTCTTTGTATAGACCTGATCTTGTTTTAGTTATGCTTCTTCTATTTCTTTTCTTCTTCTTCTTCTTTTTTTTTTTTAGAGATGGGCAGCTTCCAATCCTGTGCTTCAAGCATTCCTCCCACCTCAGAGCAGCTGGGACTGCAGGTTTGCACCACTACACTCAGCTTATGCTTCTTTTCTTTTTTCTTTTGAGTTGGAGTCTCACTCTGTCACCCAGGTTCAAGTGCAGTGGCATGCTCAGGGCCACCCGAGTGTTAACCTGCTGGGCTCCGGTGATCCTCCCGCCTCAGCCTTCCAAGGAACCGGAACACAAGTGTGTGCTACCACTCCCAGTTAATTTTCTAGTTATTCTAGAGACAAGGTCTCGCCAAGTTTCCTGGGTTGTTCTTGAACTCGCGGGCTCAGGCAATCCACTCACTTCAGCCTCCCAAAGTGCTGGGATTACAGGCTGAGCCACTGAGCCTGGCATGCTTCTCTTCATGTTTTTATTTTTAGATGAAAGTTCTGCCTTTTTTCTTTGTACACACCTTCTACTTACTTATTATAAGGCTTTTTCAGACTAATCTATAAAATGGATTCCATTTGGGATAATTTCCTATACTTATGGTTGATTCTGTTACTTGTATTTCTTGATTTGTTATTTGTAATTTTGGAGTTGTGAGCTCCGTCAGAGTGTATTCTTCCCACTGTCATTATTTTGTCCCCCTCCCTCTCCTCACCCCCATTTCTCCTTGACTCTTCGGGCCTGTGCATTACAGTCCCATGGGGAGACTGGGAATGTGGCAGACTTGGTTGCAGAACCAGCAGGCAGCTGGGCTCAGTTCCTGGTCGTGACGCTGTGTGCTTGTTTTTTGCTTTCCTTGGCCCACAACTTCCGATCGTCATAGTCTCAATCAGCAGGTTGACAAGACCCCTTCCTCCATGCCTAGGTTTCTTTCATGAGTTGGAGAGCTCCGCTTCTGCCCCTGGCTTCAAGCCTGACTCTGGTTTCTCAACTCCCGCAGAGCACTTTCATCTCTATATTTCATATGAGCCAAATTCTCTGCAGACACTGCCTCCCTCCAGCCCAGAGCACAGCAAGCCAACCGCTCCAGCCTCTGATCACCTTTTTGCAATTCTCTTCTTTTTTGATCCACAGAGATGGTTACTTTGTATCCAGGGTTTTTTTGTCCATCAGAGATATGAGTTTGGGGCAGAGGCAGTTTTCAAAATGCAAACAAAATGTAAATTAGCAATCTGCACCTCCTTCCTCAAACTGCATATGCCACAGAATAAACTTTAAAAGAGGAGGATGGGGGCCAAGTGTGGTGGCTCACACCTCTAATCTCAGCACTTTGGAAGGCTGAGGTGGGAAGATTGCTTGAGGCCAGGAGTTCAAGACCAGCCTGGGCAACATAGTCAGACCCTCCCCCCCAATTTCTACGAAAAAATTTTAAAACTTACCTGGGCATGATGGTGGCCCTCACCTGTAGTCCCAGTTACTTGGGAGACTGAGGTGAGAGAATTGCTTGAGCTCAGGAGTTTGAGGCTGCAGTGAGCTATTATCATGCCACTGCATCACTCCAGCTTGGGTGATGGAGCGAAACCTTGTCTCTAAAAATAAAAAAATAAAAGTAATAAAAATAATTTTAAAAAAGAAAATGTGACTGTCTTTTGCACATTTATTTTGTACCTTGAAACAAAAACAAAAAAAAGAGAGAGAGAAGAGGATCATTTGTGAATGCCAACTATTTCTAACTGGAGCCAGAGAAGCATCATCACTGCACTAAAGCCATGGTAACCAAAGCAAACAGACCCTGATCCTGCTCTTTGACACCACCCCCTGCCGTAGAGATTTGAGTTCTTCTTTTAGACCAAAGCTATTCACTAATCAAGCCATCTAGAACAAAATCTTATTTTGAAAAAAGAAATGTAAAGACTGTAATCTTGTCCATTCATTTGAGTGTAAAAAATTCAGGTTGAAAGAGTGGGCTAGAAAAAGGAAACAGTGAATGTTTTAATGTATTATATCTTAAAACTACAAGTCCATTCTTTCCAGAACAGAATTTGGTATGCTGGGGCCTAGGCACCTGAGTCTCCAATGTTTGTGTTGTTGTCCTTACTCAGTTACTGGACAGATAAAGGGACAGCACCTAATTTGGAACCAATAAATGGAGAACTACAAACCTACAACAATCAAGTTGCTTTCCTTCTTCTTCACCTTGGAAGGGCTCTTCCTTGCCTGTGAGTATGAACATTTGAGGAAGTCAGTTTTCAGATGGAACATCTTCCTCTGTCACATATCACTATGACACTCTCATCTGTGTACACACTGGAGGTCTTCCCAGAATTGGTCTCACCAGGGCACCAGGTTGAAAGAGGCACACCAGTCTCAGTACTAAATAACAGGGGCTTATTTTGCGTGTGCTTTTTTTTGTTTTTGCTTTTTTCAAGTCTACCCAAATATAACCAGTTTCTCCATTTAACCTCATTACTCATTCAAATAGTCATTGAGTACCTAATTAATAATAACAACTCTTATTTAACGGAGACCTTCTTTATGTATTACAATGCATCTTACACACTCATTTTATCCTCACAACAGCCAGTCATGCAAACTAGGCAATGTTATCCTATTTTTTCCATAGAAGAAACAGGCTCAGGGAAGTTCAATGATTTCTCAAAGTGTCACACAGGCTGGAGCTTGAATTCAGATACAACTCCTCAATTCATATTGCTTCCATTATTGCACTCTGAGGACAACTGTTCTTTGGTACAAAGGAAGTGTGTGTCAGGACTATGGCACTGACTAAGTTTTCAATCCTGGGGCAAAGCCAGCCTAATAGCCTACCCTGGCCTGTATATACTCATTTTCCCCTTCCCCTTCCACTCTCCCATTTGTGCTTCTGGGCCTGTGGTCCAACGACTCTCAGCTATAGGCTTAATGCAGACCCAGGGACCAAGGACTTTTGGATCCCCACGAGTATTGGATTCTGAGCTCTCTTCAGTGCCCTGGGGCTTGCTAGTTTTCTTGTTGCTGTTGCTGCAGAGCCTCTGGAGAGCTGTCTTCACGTCAACCTTATTTTTATCACTTGCAATAGTGCCCAGATCCTGTGGTATTGTCCTTGGCCCTGAAGATGGTATAATGGATAGAAAAAAAATGCAGAGTGTATTGGGAGAACTGACAGGTCTCCAGAGTGAAAAAGGCCTCAAAGTACTAAGGAAAGGAAAATTGGAGCTGGTTCTCTAGAAATGTGACTCTAACCTTTCACCCACTCCTTTTGGCTCTTAGGTCCCTGTACAGCCTGAGATAATCATAGACCTTTAAGTCTATTTTCTGTTGCTTATAAAGAATACCAGAAAGTGAGCAATAAGAAAGAAATTTATTTCTTACAGTTATGGAGGCTGGGAAGTCCAAGGTCAAGGGGCTGCTTCTGATGAGAGCGTTCCTGCTGGTGGAGACTACCGAAGAGTCCCGAGGCAGTGCAGGGGGCTGAGCATGCTAATGTGTGATGCTCAGGTCTTTCTTCCTCTTTTTTTTTTTTTTTTGAGTTGGAGTCTCACTCTGTCACCCAGACTGGAGTGCAGTGGCTGCTCCTGGCCACTGCAGCCTCGACCTGCTGGGCTCTGGCGATCCTTCCACCTCAGCCTTCCATTAGCTGGAACTACAGGCGTGTGCTACCACGCCCAGCTAATTTTTTTTTTTGATTTATTGTAGAGATGAGGTCTCATTAAGTCGCCCAGGCGGGTCTCGAGCCCGCGGGCTCAGGCAATCTACTCACCTCAGCCTCCCAAAGCGTGGGATTATAGGCTTCTTCTTCTTCTTATAAAGCTACCAGTTCCCCTCCCATGATGACTCATTAATCTATTAGTACAAGAATAGATTAATCCATTCATGATTGCAGAGCCCTCATGATCTGTTCACCTCACCCATGATCTAATCACTTCAGAGGTCCCACTTCTCAACACTGCCACACTGGGGACCAGGTTTCAACATGAATTGTGGACGGGACATCTGAACCATATCAGCCTCACTTCACAAAAATGCTTCTCCTCACCCATACTGAAACCTCTCTTCCTGCCAAGCTAGCTTCACATAGCTTCCTTTAATGCATTTACAGTTGAGCCCTGAACAATGTTTTGAACAATGTGAGTGTACTTACACAAGGATTTTTTTCAATAAATATATTGGAAAAATTTTTGGAGATTTATGACAATTTGAAAAATCTCTCAGATAAACTATATAGGCTAGAAATATTTAAAAATTAAGAAAAAGGTATGCTATGAATGCATAAAAATATGTAAATAATAGTCTATTTTATCATTTACTACATGGCGCCTTTTGCAGTCAAGAGAAATATAAATAAATGTTGACCAGGAGCAGTGGCTCATAATCATAATCCTAGCACTTTGGGAGGTTGAAGCGAAAGTATTGCCTGAGCTCTGGGGTTCAAGACCAACCTGGACAACTTGGTGAGACCTTGTATCTACAATAAATCAAGAAATATTAGCCTGGCATGGTGGCACACACCTGTAGATCCAGCTACTTGGAAGGCTGAGGTGGAAGGATTGCCTGAGCCCAACGGGCCGAGGTTGCGGTGGCTGGGAGTGTGCCACTGCACTCCAGTCTGGGCAACGGAGTGAGACTCCAACTCAAAATAAACAAACAAATAAATACATACATAAATAAATGTAAAGATTGAGTGTTAAATCATAACTGCATAAAACATCACTAATTGTATAAATTGCATTAACTGTAGTACATACTGTACTATTGTAATAAGTTTGTAGCCAGCTTCTGGTACTATTACGGGGAGCTCTAGCATTGCAAGCAGCTGCTTAAAATGCCATATGAGTAGTTCCTCTCTCTCGAAAATTGCTTATTACAGCAAAATATAACCTCTTACGGTTCTCTGTATTTTTCTTTGTGTTTAGTGCAATACTGTAAACTTTGAATAATGCAGGGAACCCATCTGAAGTGTCACCAGTGATGCTGAAAGTGCTCCCAAGAAGCAGTCACAACTTTATAAGAAAAAGCTTAATTGCTTGATATGTACCCTAGATTGAGGTAGGAAGCTGCAGTTTCCCGCCATTTCAGATGGATAATTCATCTTGTAAACAGATAGCATAAACTTATGGTATCAATAAGTACAGAACAATACTGCAAGTGTATCTTCTCTTCCTTATAATTTTCTTAATAACCTTTCTTTCTCTAGCTTACCTTTTTGTAAGAATGTAGTATATAATACATATAAAATGCAAAACAGGTATTAATTGACTGTTTATGTTATTGGTAAGGTTTCTGGTTAACAGTAGGCTATTAGCCGTTAAGTTTTGGGAGAATTAATAGTTATATGTGGATTTTCAGCTGCATGGGGGTTGGCACCCCTAACCCTTCAGTTGCTCAAGAATCAATTGTACACACATGCCCTCACTTTATCCTAGACATAGGCTAGGCAGGGGCTATCATCTCTATTTTCATAAGACTCAGAGAGACTGAGGCATTGGCTAATTAGCAGCAGAGCCGAAACTAAAACTCTATCCCCCTGATCTAAATCCAGCACTCTTGTTGCTCAAACAAGGATGACATTACTATTCACCTTACCTCCGATCTGATCCTAGCCTCTGTGACACTTATTACCTCCACAAGTGATTGTATCAGAGCTTCTTCTTTTATTTTAAAGTCAGAGTCTCACTCCGTCTCCCAGGCTGAGGTGCAATGACACGCTCATGGCCACCACAACCTCGAACTACTGGGCTCAGGTGATCCTTCCACCTCAGCCTTTCAAGTAGCTGGAACCACAGGTGCATGCCACTATGCCCAGCTAATTTTTTATTGTAGAGATGTGGTCTCACCAAGTTGTCCGGGCTGGTCTCAAACCCCTGGGATCAGGCAGTCCTCTTGCCTCCGCCTCCCAGAGTGCTGGGATTACAGGCCTGCACTCCTGTGCCTGGCCAGGGCCTCATTTTTTCACTTGAGTTACTCCAACAACCTAATTAGTCCCTGTACCTTCAACCTAGCCCCCTGGCCTCAAGTCATTCTCCACTTCAACCAAGAGATCTTTCTAAAAGGCAAATCTACTCATGTCACTTCCCCGTGTAAAGTCTTTCCATGGTTCTCTGCAGTCTTTAGGATGAAGTCCAAATTCTCCAGAATAGTGATGTGGCCTTTACCCAACTTGCTGGTCTCATCTAGCATCACATCTTCACACATCCTATGAGTCACATGCCTTCTCCCTTTTGTACCTGCTGTTAGGCTGCCTGGAACAGCTCCTCCCCACTTGATCCTGAAACATCCCAATCTTTATCTGTGTGAACTGTCTTAAGTCAGGTTCTTCCAAAATGTCCTCTGCCTGCCTTGTTTATAGCCCTTTTAGAGAAGCTTTCTTACATGTCCCAAGCACCTCTATGAGTTCTTGGGTGACTGCATTTTGTTCATCTGGGTCCTCAGAAGGCAAAATAGAGTCTAAACCATACAGTAGTGAATTAATAAATGACAACTGTCTGAGGTCTAGGCTCCTGCCTTGCCTAAGTTGTGCGTCTTTCCTTTCTTTGAAAGCTCACCCTTGCCTCTCCCATAAACTTCAGGCCTTTGATGTAGGTCTTTAGATGACACCAACACAGTCTCTAATTCACCCCTTTCTGATAGCCCTGCTAACATAATTACTGGACATTCTGGCTGGAGAATCAAGAGGGAGACTAAACCAATATGCATTGGTCACCTATTGTGTGCCAAAAGTCCTCTGTCTTCTCAAACTGAATAGGTATTCCTAGAAGGCAATGTGTGGAGAAGTCTTAAGGCATAACTCTTCCCCCATCAAAACACATGCTGACCTGTCACAACCCCATCCTCCAAAATCCCTATAACTAATCATTTATGTGCACATACAGATTTTATATCCATCTTTAAAAGCTTTTGTTATGAGACTATTTCTATAGTGGTTTAGAGTACAGCTTCTGCATCAAACTCCTTGGTTTTAGATCCGGGCTCTGTCATTTACATTTGAGTAATACAAAACTTTTTTCTTCCTTGACTTTCTCATTTATAAAATAGAGACAACAGTACCTATACCTCACAGCATGCTATAAGGATTACATATCCTTACAAACATTTGAAAGAATGCAGGCAAAGCCCTTAGCCCACTTGGTACATAGCAGTCACCCAATAAATATAGACTAGAAGCCCTTTTAAATAGATCCATTCACCAGGATCACCCTTTTAGCCAACACTTTCCTTTCCTCTACACAAGATACCAACTGATGTCACATCATGCTGCATGCTCAGGGTTAGTGAGCTATCCTCTAGTTCTCTAGCCTACCTACACACTTCTGCCCCCACTCACAGATGAGCTCTATGCTTATCAAGAGTCAGCCGGCTTATCCCCCAAAATCATGTATGCTAATTGTATTTATTATTGAAACTGTATGACTAAATTTACATATAATTTAAATATTATATAAAGTGATGGAATATGAATATAAAAGATCCACTTCTTTGAAAATTAAATGACAAAGGTGAATTGTTGAAAAAATTATGATCGAATTTAGGTTTGGAAGGACAGTTGTAAAAAACTGAGGGAAAGATTATAAAAACTAGAAGAGTTCTACATTTTGATGGCTTTTAAAGTGCCTAAATTCCATTCCACACTAAAAAGATTTGAAGTAGAACATGTAGAAAATATCTTACAGGCACAGTGCAAGCAAGTTAGATAACACAGACACTCATTAGTGGGCCCATGGGCACACTGGCCCCAAGTGAAAGTTTGACTACTGATGTTTAATGTATGTTTGAAGTTATAATGTCTGAGATATGCATGCATAAAGTTTTCATCAGTTTTTCAACTAGTCAATTAATTACTCATCCTAATCACACCTCTAATAGTCTATTCCTGATTATCTTAGACTCCAAAGCTATGACAGACTTAAATCCTTTGAAACATACTAGTACTAAAATAACACGACTGAAGTCACTTCAACCTGACTCAGTTATCAAATGTTATCCACTTCCAAAAGTCTAATCTATATTAAAAAGATGAAGCTGTGTCATAACACAAGATATTAAAAGAGCTGTCCAAATATCACTATCATATAAAGAGCTTCTATAACTTAAGAAGAAAAAGACAAATAGTTAACACAAAAATGAGCCAAGGACAAGTGCAAGCAATTCACAAATCGCCAAAAATATGGAAACATGCCCAACCTCAATAAAGGTAAGTGCAAATTAACAATGAAATAATATTCTTACCTATTAGGTTGATAGAAGTTTAAATGACTGGTATTATCTGGTGTTGGTAAGGTATGGGCATCAAATTGCTGCCAGTAATTTCCCTTCTAGATAATAGAACAATACATTTATATACATATATACATTTTTAAGTGATGGGTTCTTCAATATTTTCAGATGCAAAACAAAACTTCCTCCCCAGAAGGAAGGAAAAGGGCAGTTTAATTTTAAAAAACTAAATACAATTCTAAAACTAAAATTCCAAAAACATTTTGAACAATGGCTCTGAAATAAGTATACACTCTCTGAAGAGGACTATTCTGAAGGACATCAGTGACTTGGATGATGCCTTCTGCTATTCTGGTTAAAATACCCCATCTTCAACCCTGCAAATGGCACAGCAGTGCTCCCGTTCTGGCAGGTCTGGCACAGGGCTCCAGAGCAGATGCATGGAGGAAACATGGCTGAGCAGCCAGCTTTGCTCTCTTCTCAATTTGTGATTCTTCCCCATGCTCTGTGTACAGGGTTTGCACTGGGGTGGACAGTTTCCTCTCACATTCTTTGGTCAGGGCATTGCTATGTCTCCAGCCTCTCATGCAGAAACAGATTTGCTGGTATTTGAGCCCTTACGATACCCAGAACCTACAATAACATAAAGACCCAGCTTCTCTGGAGGATCACTGAGCCAAGGACATAGTGTTCTATCTATACAATGAAATGCAGATTTCCCAATAAAAGGCAAAATTCTTGACTTTGGGAGGTTAACTAGGACAGAAAAGAATTCCAGCTGGTTAAGTTTATGGCAATGAAAAAAGCTCTGTCTGAGCATAATTCTTGTGTCTGAGCCCAAGATGCTGTCACCTTGCCATGGATTGTTAAAAATACAGTGTGCTCCCATCCTCCAAGCTGTGCTCTGAGACAGCCTAAATTGGTCAATAAACACAGCAGTTCAGTCTTGCTGCCTTCTCTTCTGAAATTAAGAATAGTTTAGCTGAACTTGGCTTGATGTGGTGGCTCATGTCTATAATCCCAGCATTTTGGGAGGTCAAGGCAGAAGGATTGCTTGAACCCAGGAGTTTAAGACCAGCCTGAGCAACATAGCAAGTCCTTGTCTCTATAAGAAAAAAATCAAAAAATTTAGCTGGGCATGGTGGCATGTACCTGTAGTCCCAGCTACTCAGGAGGGTGAGGCAGAAGGATCACCTGAACCAGGAGACCAAGACTTCAATGAGCCATGACTGTGCCACTGCACTCCAGCCTGGGAGACATAGTGAGACTACCTAAAAAAAAAAAAAAAGAGGAAGAAGAAGAATACTTTAGCTGAACTAGTGCCAGGGCAAAATGTATAGTAGACCATATTTAGGTAAAAATTGGTTGGACACTGAGTGATTGCATGTTGAAATCATGAAAGACATGTCAATAATTCTCCTTCCTGCTACATGTTTGAAAGAGAGATGCCATAAAATACTAGTCAATCAGGCCCTGAGGACCAAGGTAGATCCTGCAGTGAGAATGTTCACACCCACCGCCACTGCTCACCAGCTCTATGCCTGTGGAAGCCTGCAGGCATCTCTGTCCCTCAGATTCCTCATCTGAAACACAAGGGTACTAACAGAGCTCCCTCATAGGGTCATCATAAGGGGGGACTGAGTTAATACTTTTAAAATGCCGCCCTCACAGTGAATATTCAAATGTTGGTTACCACTATTAGAAGGGAGAAGGTGCTGGAACTGGAAGAGGCACTGGAGGGCTTCAATGTCTACCACTGGTTTCATGACCTGTGTAGAGGGCATTTATCCATATCTCTTCCCAAGCTGTCTCTGGCCACTTCATGTGTTTGGCCATTTACATCTTTGTGTGTGTGCATGATCTCCCTAACTGGATCATGAGCTACTGGAGGGCAAGAACAGTGTCCTAACCCATCACAGAGTCTTGTACCCAGCAGGCACTCAACAAAAACTTGATTGACTCTGCTTGCTGTCCATATGTGGAGTGGACTGGACTCCAAAGGTCAATCCTACAAACACCATTTAGATGGACTTTTCTAGAAGTAAAGCTAGATCTTTCAAGTCATAGTCATCAAAACCAGAGTTAGACTTTGGTTTCTGTGATTCACCTGGGCAACACCACCAGACACAGGCGCCTGCAAGGTGCCACCCCTTCTGCAGGCAGTGGTGTCCTTGTACTCACAGTCTGGAAGCTCTCTGCTAGCCCCAAGCAGGAGCATTCTCCCTGCCCACACCAGAGCTCCAAATGGGTGGGGACTCCATCCACAATCTAAGCCATGCCCTGCCTAAGGAAGTCTCTAAGCCCATGTTGGCTCAGCGCCACACAGCTGGACTGCCCTCTGCATCATCATGCTCATGATCTTAGCTTCTTACTCTAACTTCATGGCCATCTGTTCTAAAACTGCCAAGTTATGCAATTTAAACTGAAGAATTATGTGTATTTGATGTTCATCTGTTCATTCAGCAAGCTTTCTTGTGGGCCTACTGTATGAAGGGGGACCCCCTCCCCCACAAAAAAATATTTTTTGGGGGGTAGGCCCCTTGTAGTATAGGCTTCCTCCAATAAGTAAGTGTTCTAGGAACCCATCAGCATCAGTGTACCAGCTGGCATTGTTGTGAGAGGCTGCATTCCGCTTCGATGAATTTTTGTTTTAATCTTTCGATGCATTTGCCCATTTCACCTGCCCACGGAGTGTTTAGCAGTTTTTGACCAAAAATGGCATAACCTCTCATGTCCCATCCTCCCTATTCATTCAATCTCACCCAGAGTGACACTTTTTATTTCCCCAGATGAAAAAAGTCCTCAAAGGGAAACGTTTTGCCAGTGTGGAAGAGGTGAAACAAAAACAGCAGAAGCACTAAAGGGTATCAAAATTGATGAGTTCAAAAACTGTTTTGAGCAGTGGAAAAAGCCACTCAACAGGTGTATTGCATTGAACAGAGAGTACTTTGAAGGTGACTGAGTTTAAACATATAAGAATAAATACATAATTTTTCCTTCTTGGGGGATCCCCCTTGTATTCAAGACCCTGACTACATTCTTGTAATACTGGATCTTGAAATAACTGACACACCATTATTGAGTGTATGTCAGATGCTATGCTAAGTGCCTTAAATCCATTGTCTAATTTAATTCAGTGAGGTAGGTGTTATCTCTACTACGTTGATAAAGAAAAATGAGGCACAGAAATGAAGTAACTTGCCTGGGATCACATAGAGAAGCTGCAGGGCCCCGATTAAGACCTGAAGTCAGGTTTGCCTGACACAGAGTAGCACCCCAAATGGAGTGCTTGCTGACTCTCCATGCCTTGACTTAATTGATATCTCTTCTCTGGCTTGATGACTCTTGCTCATGTCTCCCTTACTACCTAGATTCAAAAGACCTAAACTTACTGGATCTTGCCTATTTCATGGGCTCTTCTGGACCAGGGTTGAAATGACAGAGAACCAATCCCTTGATGCTAAATAAAACAGATGAAGTCCAGGTTAGGCTTAATGATGTCCCTCTTGACAGCTTCCACCTCCCTTCCACCTTTTGCAGCTACCCTCCTCTACTTGTCTTCCCTTCTTTTTTCTATCTTCCCAGTGTGCCCACTCGGTTATCCCACAGGCTTGCCAACTCAGTTCCAAACTGAACCTCCCCCTTTCTGACTTTCCTGCCAGTGCTTTACACTGAGCTTCCTGGCACTCAGTCTGGAAATCTCAGAGTCATCTATGTGAGGAGGGCTATGATGGGCACAGAGGTTTAAGTACAGACTCCACATCCAGACTGCCTGGGTTCATATTCTGCCTCTGTCTCTACCAGCTGTGGTTACTTAATCTAACTCTCTCTCAGTTTATCCATCTGCAAAATGAGTATAAAAAAGAGTATCTAACAAAAAAGGAAAATGTGCAAAAAATGGGGCTGGAATAATTGAATACCTGCAAAAGCAAAAAAAGAAACTTGATCCCAACTTCACACTATATACAAAAATTAATCTGAGATGGATGACAGACCTAAACAAAAACTATTGCTGTAAAGCCTCTAGAAGAAATCAGTAGGCATTATCTTTGTAATTTGGGGGTCAGCAAAGTTTCTTCAAACACAGAAAAAAATAGTATTACTCCCCAAAATTATAAATTACATCTCAGCAAAATTTAAAACTTCTGATCAGAAAGACACCATTAGGAAAATAAATAGAGTCATGCACAGTGCTTATGCCTATAATCCAGCACTTTGGGAAGGCTAGGCAGCAGGATTGCTTGAGGCCAAGAGTTTGAGAACAGCCTTGATGATATAGTGAGACCTTGTCTCTACAAAAAAGAAAAATAGCTGGGCATGATGGCACATTCATGTAGTCCTAGCTACTTGCAAGGTTGAGTTGGAAGGATTGGTTGAACCCAGGAGCTATGCACTCCAGCCTGGTGACAGAGTGAGACCTTGTCTCAAAAAAAAAAAAAAAAAAGGAATAGGATAGCTGAAAATTAGGAAAAAAAAATTTGCAAACCCATATCTGACAAATAACTAGTATTTAGAATAAATAATATCTACTATTCAATAATAAAAAGACAACTCAAATTTAAATGGGCAAAAAAATTGAATAACACTTCAAAAGGAGACAAATGGTCAATGGGCACATGAGAAGGTGCTTAATATCCTCAAATTATCAGGGAAATGCAGATTACAACCATAATAACATGCTGCAACAGCAGTATCCACAAGAATGGTTAAAATTAAAAAGACGGGCCAGGCTCGGTGGCTCAGCCTGTAATCCCAGTGCTTTGGGAGGCCAAGGTGAGCGGATTGTCTGTGTCTGCGGGTTCGAGACCCACCTGGGCAACTTGGTGAGACCTCATCTCTACAATAAGTCAAAAAATTAGCTAGGCGTGGTAGCGTGCACCTGTAATTCCAGCTACTTGGAAGGTGAGGCGGAAGGATTGCCGGAGCCCAGCAGGCAAGGCTGCGGTGGCTGGGAGCGGCCCCTGCACTCCAGTCTGAGTGACAGAGTGAGACTCCAACTCAAATAAATAAATAAATAAAATAAAAATTAAAAAGACTGAAAACAACAAATGTTGATGAGAATGTGGAACAACCAGATTCTGACACACTGGAAAAACAGATGTATAAATGTGGAAATATAAAATGGTACAACCACTTTAGTAGATTCTTATAAAACAGAACATAGACCTATCCTATGACCCAGCAATTCCACTCCTAGATATTTACCCAAGAGAAATGAAAACACATGTCTACCCAAAAAATCTACACAAAAAGATTCACAGCAGCTTTATTCACAGTAGCAAAAGACTAGAAATAGCTTTTTCCAAAAACTGAAAACAGGATAAATAAACTGTGATATAGTCATAAATGTAATACTATTCAGCAGTAAAAAGGAAGGAACTGAAATACACAACAACATAAACAAATCTTAGAAATGTAATGCCAACGAAACTCTAAACCAAAGAGTACAATTCTGTTTACATGAAGTTCTGGGTAAGGTAAAATGAATCTATGACTTGAATATCAAAATAGTGGTTGCATCTAGAGAATGGGGACAGAGATGGGCTGGAAAGGAATATAAAGGAATTGAATGGGATGTTGGTAATGTCCAAATCTTGAAAGCAGCTTAGGCTGCACAGGTACATGATTTTATTAAGAGTCATGCAATAGTACACTTAAGATTTGTTCATTTCACTGTATGTAAATTTTACCTCAAAAGAAAAGTAACGCAAATAACAACTGAACTTTGATTCATGGTATGCATACTTCAGCATTTGAGGGGAAAAGTACTAATGTCTGCAAATTACTTTGAAACGTATTACAAAAACAATGGACTGATGAATGATAGAGGAATGGGCAGAAAGGTGATAAAGGAAATACAAGAAAATGTTCATTTAAAAATCTAGGTGGAGGGAATACAGGTATTCACCACACGTTTCAACTTTGTCATATATTTTTACAATTTTATGACAAAATTATAGAAATAGTCTCTACAATACAAAGTTGTTCTCAGGGCTTTGGAAGGGCAAGGCAGGAAGATCGCTTGAGGTCAGGAGTGTGAGACAAGCCTGGACAACATAGCAAGACCTTGTCGCTACAAAAAAATATTTTTAATTAGCCATGCGTGATGATGTGTGTGAATCACTGGAGCCCAGGAGTTCAAGATTACAGTGAGCTATGATCACGCCACTACTCTCTAGCCTGAGTGACAGAGTGAGACCCTATCTCCAAAATATATATATGCATATGGCTGTTGCATCAACTTTTACACTCTCTTTCCTGTCATCACCCACATTGCTCCCAACACCTGCTAACCTCACAATCACTCACATCCCTCCCCTTGCTGGCTCTCCTGCGATCTCTAGCTCAGTCCAGGTCCTGCCTCTTACCTGGATTTCAGACCCTCTGTTCTCCTGCTCTTTGGTGTTTCCCCTACTCCAATCTGTCCTGAATGTCACTGTCAGGTCAATCTTGCTAGTTGACAGGTCCTATTATGTGCATACTGCTGCTCAACAATATGTGATGACTCTCCATTAATGAAAAACATCTAAACTCTTTAGCCTGCAACAAGGCCTTTGCCTTCTAGCCTTATTTTGTCATTGCCCTAGGGAGACACAAAAATCCTTCGCTACAATCAGACCAGATTACTGTTATTCCCTAACCTTCTATCTCCATATTCATGTCTCCTCCCGAGGAGTCTATTCTTAACCTACAGCTTTCAGCAGTGCAGCATATAAAGAGAAGCTGGTTAGAAAACTTCAGTTTTAGTACGTAGGAGTTTCAAGTCCTTCCATACTCAGCAGTAATAAGCCAGTCACACACACACACACACACACACACACATACAAACTGCTTCTTTGTTTGTGCATTTCTTTACTTGCTAAGTATTCATGGTATACCAAGTAATCTATTAGATGCTTTGAAAAAGATAAAAACAGTGGGCCCTGCCCTGAAGAAGCTCAATGGTGAAGAGTAAGATAAGGAACAGTAATAATTCACCATCAATTCTAGTCTGGAGGTGGCAGATTTCACTTAAGTTTCACTCCAGGTTGAGACTGGAGAGAATGTGGTAAGATCCCCATGGCAGTTTTTAAGCATGGCCTCAAAATTTTTTACACTCCCATCAGGGTTGGTGAGAGGGGCTATGCCCTCTGTCCTTGAATGTGAGCAGGCTTATGACTGCTTTGACCAACGGAGTATGGCAAAAATGACATTTTGTGACTTCTGAGGCCAAGTAAGAAAAGACCAGAGTTTCCACCTGACTTAGACGGAATGCTCCCTTTAGGAACACTCACTACAGGAACCCAGCCACTATGCTGTGAGGAAGCCCAAGCCATGTGGAGAGGCCACATGTTGGCACTTTGGCTACATGTGTCTCAGCTGAGCCCAACCTCCAAGTTGTCAGCCTTTGATGACATGGTATATGAAGAAGCCTCCAAATGATTCCAACTTCTAGTTTTTGTGTCACCCCAGTCATTTAGGTCTTCACAAGCCATCCCTGCCATGTCATGTTCAAAGCCCTGACCCATAGAATATCTGTGCACAATAAAATGATTGCTGTTTTATACTATTATGTTTGGAGGTGTTTTATCACCAGTAATAGTTAATTGGAACAATCCCTACAGGTGCTAGTTATGGCAGGGCTCTGGAACCAACAAAGAGTGATACCCCTTACAGATGATAACTGGTACATCCCTTTTAAGTTAAGTTTTTACCCCATTTATCAATTTTACAATACCTTTATTTATTCAGTATTCCACAAATATGTATTGAGTGCCTAGGATGTAATATTTTAGTATTGGATAAAAACCTTTGCTCTTACAGAGCTTACTGTTTAGTGGAGAAAATAGACAATAAGTGAAAACAAATAAGTAAAATATAAACCATGTTGGACAAAATAAAGCCAAGAGAAGGGACACAAAATATCAGGATGAGGTTGAAACTTTAGAGAGGGGTCTAGGAAAGGTCTTATGGGGAAGACGACTTGAATGAAGTCCTCTTATAAAGGCCTGGGATGGGAAATACCAGGCTGTCTTCTCTTCAACACCCTCCCCACGTCAGCTCATACCCTGTCACCCAGAACAGACCTCAGGACAACCTTTAGAGTCAAGGAGCTTGGGTGTCTCTAAAACATCGACTCTCAAAAAAAACAATGTGATGCCAAAGCAGAAGGGACCTCCAAAGCTATCTAATCCCTCCCCCTCATCTTTCAGTGGGGAAACTGAAGCCATGGTGTTCTAGGAAGCCTATGACTTAACATGAGTTCTTCACACCTGCCCAGTTCCATGCTATTTCTACTACTCTCTCCTGGCTCCTAGAACATCCCTTGCCCTCCATAACTAAGCTCTTTCTCCTTTGGCTGTACCACCCCACCCAGAAACACCTAATCCTCCCCAACAGTCACTAATTTCGTGACCAATTTTTAGGGCAGGTTGGGAATGGGGAGGCCAAGAATAGAAGCAGCACTGGCCCTGGACAACTGTACAGCATCCCATCAGTGGTTCTACCACTGCCCATAATACCTCCAACAATAGCTCCTTCTCGGTGCAGTTGTGATACAGAAAGTAAACACTTTCCATCTTCTTTACCCAGTCATTCTGTTGTGGGTTGAATTGTGTCCCTCTAAAAGCCATATTGAAGTCCTACTCCCTCACCCTGGACCTGTGAATGTGACCTTACTTGGAAAGAGTGTCTTTGAAGATGTAATCAAGTTAAGATGAAGTCATACTGAATTAGGATAGGTCCTAATCCAATGACTAGTATCCTTAAAAGAAGAAGGAAAGTTGGACACAGACACACAGAGAGGAAAACATCATGTGACCAGACATAGACACACAGGGGAGAAGTCTATGTGAAGACAGACACAGTGGTTGGAGTGATACATATGCAAGCCAAGGGATGCTGGTAATCACCAAAAGCCAGACGTGTCAAGGAAGAATCCTCCCCTAGAGCCTTCAGAGAGAGCATGGCCCTGTCGATTCCTTGATTTCAGACTTATTCCAGAGCCATGAGAGAATAAATTTCTGTTGTGTTGAGCCACCCGGCTTGTGGGACTTTGTTATGGCAGCCCTAATAAATAGTTACACTCCTACGTAAGAATTCTGGACCACCTATGGTCCCCATGCACAGTCTTCTTCCCAGCAGTCCCAGGCCCTGACCTCAGAAGCAGTTCCCACTCCCCCACCCAATACCACTCCTTCCTGTCTACCCACTGTGCACATGCAAAGACCTCCCACAGAGTCCTGCAGAAAATGAGGTGAAAGGTTAGTCATTTCTAGTGTCTTTTTGGGTTTTTTTTTGCATTATTGAACATCATGTGAACAGACACAGACACTGTTTGTTAGAGTCATTGTTGAGTTGACCAGCCTAGTCTATGTCTTGCCTTAGGCACAACCTATTTTATAAGCTTTGGCTTCAAGCATTCTATGATCTGTTGGTCTCCCAGAAGGTAGTTATTATAACCTCAATGACTGATGAATGAATGATGGGCCCTCTGATGGACTGAGAGTTTGCAAAGAAATATCACCCGTGGGAGATGGACCACTTGTGTGGGTCTAGTAGCAGCCCTTTAAATGGGAACCATCCTACTAAAGGGCTATTTGGTAATAGGGAACAAAAACAAAAAAAGAAGGTCATATCTTTCAACCTAGTAATGTTTTTCTTGGAATATAATTCAAGGAAATGATACAATAGAAAAAACAAACCATTTGGATAAACATAATTATAGCAATGTTATTCATAATAATGGAATAAAAATTGGAAACATCAATTGGGTAACAACTAAAAGAGTATCATAATACTCAACATTTTCTGAGCACTTACTATGTGCCAGGTACTGTGCCAAGCACTTTGCTTGGATTCTCTTGACTAGCCCTCACATAAACATTATGAAGTAGCTGTATTATCCATGTTTCTTTATAAGTAAAGAAACTGGTTCATGGTCACATGACAAGGAGGTAGCTATGATCACTATTTTATATGCTGTGTTTAGTTTGAGTTGTGACTTTACTGTGGCCATCTGATCTTTGGCAAGTTTCTTTTAACCTCCCTATCACTTGGGCCATCAACTATAAAATGGAACGAGAACAATATAATAGGACTGACAAAGATTACATGCAAAATATGTGAAAATAATTAAGTCAACTGTAAAGCATTATCCAAATGGAAAGTATTTATGGTCATTCAAGTGATAACTCTGAATGTTGCACACAGTAGAAATTTCATCTTTTATGCCTCAGGGGACTAACATTGGTTTTAACTAGGAGTATTACAAGGAGATCTGCTTTCAATACTGTTTTAAGGTACAATAATACAAGATTATCTCAGAGTGACAAAACTGGAACTTTATCTAATTCCTAATCCTTAGTAAGTTTTATGAGCTCTTTGGTAAATGCCCCAGTTTAATTTTTTTCAGCTGAACCTCAGTCTAGGATGAGCTGGGAGACCTAGAACATCATGTCTGTCCTTAAGTCACTTTCTGCAGGAAACACAGGGTTCTCATCCCCTAACAGCTGTATCCAGAGGTCTGGAACCTTGGCAAGAGGAAAGCCGAGACCCCAGAACACACAAAAAGTTGTGATGTCCTGAAGGCAGTTGGAGATGACTCTCCTTACTCCTCCCTCGCTGGCCAGTCATAAGGAGGGTTATTGTTGTCAGGTCCTGGGAGCCTAGCACCATTAAGTCTCAGGCAGTTATGCAGTTGTTTCCACTAAACCTGTACGGGCACAGCCACATGTTCCCATCCCAGGGAACCTGGCTGAAGCACAAAAGGCAAGAGGGCTTCACCCAGACCTGAAGACATCACCCAGACCTGACAGTCAGCCTTTCCTTATTCCTGAGTAAAATCAGAGACTCAGCTCTTAAATCACCCCTACCCACATTTCAGTCCAGAAATATCTGGGGAGGGAGAAAGTGACAAGCATGCAATTTCCACATCCTAGTCTTTTGATGGATTTTCCCATCATCTTTCTCATTTGTTTTATACTTCTCTGTAGACACTTGTCCACCACTCCCCTCACCTTTCCCAGCTCAGGAGAGGGGGTGGGAGTAACATAACCCTCACAACAATGCTGGAAGGTTGTGAGCATCTCCATTTTATAAAGAAGTGAACTGAAGTTCAGAATAGTTAAATATGTGCCCAGGTTCGCCCATCTAATACATTCTTGAGCTGGAATTTAAATCCAGGTCTGTTAGCTCCAGACTCTTCCCATCAACCACCAATCTAGTCCTCTAATCAATGAGGGTAAGTATCTGAGATAGATGATGCAGTCTACCTGTGCAAAATCTGTTTGTCATGCTATGTCTCCATGGCTCTGTCTGGTCCACGTTTCACAGACACAAAGGTCATTCAGAAGCCAGATGGGCCTAGTCCCTTCTAGTCCCCCGCTTCCCACACACAGGCACACCCCTCTGTAAAGGTCCATGGTCCTGGAAAGGGGCCAATCAAGCTTTTTTAGAATATTAGCACTGGGCTGGACCTGAAGGCCTGAGTTCCTTGGCCTGCCACCTATGGTGCCAACCACAACCTCCAGGAAAAGGAGAGAATAATTAGAAAGCAGTGCCCCACAGACCAAACTTGAGTCACGTTCCAAAATAGTCTCCAAAAATGATAGATTAGCCCTGAGGCCTGCAGTAACTGCACTTGAGTCCAACTCCTTCACACAACCCCCATTTCCTCTACGCCCCTGAGAGGTCTCATAAAGGCAACTGCAGCAGAGGCACCACCAAAGTGCAGAAGTGTTTCCAACCAGCCACAAACGTTCACTAGCTACCTACTATATGCTTGATGGAAGATCAGAGTTGGTACTACTGTAGCCCTGCCCCTGGAAGCTCACAGCTCAGTGACAACACAAGCTGAGAAACAAACACAGGGCCAATGCAGACCAGATTATCTAAACCAAGTGGAGTTTATCTTGGGAATAAAATTTACCTTGCTCTACAGTTGAAAAATCAATCAGTTTAATCACCATATTAGTAAACTAAAGCAAGGGTAGGGAAATATGACCCAAGGGCCCAATATAGCCCATTGTCTGCTTTTATAAAGTTTTACTGAAACATATCTATGCCCATCATTTCCCCATATGGCTCCTTTCATACTCCAGTGGCAGAGTTGAATACTTGTGACAGAGATGGCATAGCTTTCAAAGTTGAAAATATTTACTATTTGTAACTGCTTCTTTACAGAAAAGTTCACCCACCCTTGTCCTAACCTATTAAGAGAGAACCCAGGCTGGGCTCGGTGGCTCAGCCTGTAATCCCACGCCTTTGGAAGGCTGAGTTGAGTGGATTGCCTGAGCCCACGGGTTCGAGACCCACCTGGGCAGTGAGACCTCATCTCTACAATAAATCAAAAAAAATCAGCCAGGCGTGGTAGCGCATGCCTGTAATTCTGGCTACTCGGAAGGCTGAGGCGGAAGGATCACCGGAGCCCAGCAGGGCAAGGCTGCGGTGGCCGGGAGCGGCCACTGCACTCCAGTCTGGGCGACAGAGTGAGACTCCAACTTGGAAAAAAAAAAAAAAAAAAAGAGAGAACCCATTTACCCATAAAAATCAGCAACTCCAACTCCCCCTACTCTGTTTTCTACAGACCATTTTGGGAGGCAGATGAGCATAAGGTTCTAGACTATCAGGGCTGAAAGACCAGCCACTGCTTCCCATGAAGAAAACGGCCCATGATATGATTCCTGTTCCTCCTTCTCACTTGTCCCATGCCCAGACAGAAGCCTCTCAGGACTCGATGGAAGTATCTGGCACAAGATTTTACTAAAGTGCCCATAATAAATGCGTGGAGATAAGAAAACTGGTTCTACTGATCCCCTTCCCAGTCCAACTGTCCTAGAAAAAGAGAACCCCAGAGGTTATCAAAAAAGAAGAAAGATCTCAAATCAGTGATCTAAGCACCTGCTTTGGCAAACTAGATAAGGAAGAGCAACTAAACCCAAAGCAAGCAGAAGAAATAATAAAGAGGAGAGAAGAAATTTAAAAAAGAAAAATAATAGACAAAGTCAATGAAATCTGATTTCAAGAGGCTTTTTGAAATAATCAATAAAATTGACAAACTGCTGGCCAGATTGACTGAGAGCAAAAGAGAAGATAAAAACTATAAATATCAAGAATGAAAAAAGAGACATCATTATAATTCCTAAACACATTAAAGGGATAATATTTATAAATATTCTACCTTTTAGATTAAATAAATTACTCAAAAGACAAAAACTATTAAGAACCACTCAAGAAGAAACAAATAACCTGCATAGTCCTATATTTATTAATGCATTTAATTTGTTGTTTAAAAACCATCCCACAAAAAAGCTCAAGCTCAGGTGACTTCACTGGCAAATTCTACCAAAAATTTAAGAAATAAATGATAACAATTTTATATAAATTTTCCAGTAAATAGAAGAGAAGGGAAAACTTCCCAGCTCATATTATGAAGCTACCAATACCTTGACACTAAAATCAAAGAGATTATAAGAAAAGAAAGCTAGATCAATATCCTTTATGAATATAGACATAAAAATCCTAAACTAATTTAGCAAATCAAATTCAGCTATATATAAAAAGATTACTAATACATCATGATCAAATGGAGTTTATTCTGGGAATATAAGGTTGGTTGAATATTTGAAAATAAATTACTATAATTCAGCATATCAAAGACTAAAGTTGGGGCCAGCAAACTATGACAAGAAGGTTAAATTCAATCTGCAGCCTACTTTTGTAAATAAAGTTTACTGGAACACAGCCACACACATTCCTTCATCTATCTATTGTTCATGGCTGCTTTCATAGTACAATGGCAGAGCTGAATCATTGAGTAGAGGAGATTTATGAGAGCTGAGTAGAGTAGAATGAAGACTTTATGGTCCACAAAGCCTAAAATATTTGCTATCTGGCTACTATGACCTCTTTTTCACTCCTACAACACTTCTGACATCAAATGTGTGGGGTTTTTTCCTCACACCAACCAAGTCTCTAGCTCTTTAGACACCAGATGGGTGCCCTGCAATTCAATTCAATCCTGAAACTATCTACCTGGAGTTAGTGTTGGATCCCACATGGGCTCAGTCCCATAAGATTGCCCCATTTTCAGATGCCAATCACAAGTCCTGAGCTTCATATTTCTGGTTAACAAGGGTTCTCATTCTTTTTTTTTTTTTTTGAGTTGGAGTCTCACTCTTGTCACTCAAGCTGGAGTGCAGTGGCACGCTCATGGCCACCACAGTCTCAACCTGCTGGGCTTAGGTCATCCTTCCAAGTAGCTGGAACTACCGACACACACCACCACCCCCAGCTAGTTTTTTGTGATTTATTGTAGAGACGAGGTCTCACCAAGTTGCTCAGGCTGGTCTTGAACCCCAGGCTCAGACAATTCTCTTACCTCGGTCTCCCAAAGTGCCAGGATTACAGGCTGAGCCACCACACCTGGCCAGGTTCTCATTCTTTACTTACATTTACTTGTTTATTATACAGTATACAACCTAGGAATAGCCAAATAAAAGATATGCATAGGACAAAGTATGTGAGCAGTGGTGTACCACCTTGCCAGCATCTCAGTATGCTTAACCAACCCAGAAGCTCTCCAAACTTATTCAATTAGGAGTTTTTTATGGAGATTTCATTACATGGAAATAATTGATTAAATTATTGGCCATTAGTGATTAGCTCTATCTTCAGCCTCTCTCTCCTTAGAGGTTGGGGGGTGAGCTGAAAGTTCCAACCTTTTACTTATATGGTTGGTTCCCCTGACAACCAGCCCCCATCTTGAAAATATGCAGGAGACCATAAAATGTCACATTCTCTGTATAAACTCAGGTGTGGTTGAAAGGGGCTTATTATGATTATGGACTTTCGCAGCAACTTGGATTGATATAGAGTCTATCACATTTAGTGATCTATCACAGAAACAAAGAACTGAATACCATATGTTCTCACTCATAAACGGATCCTGAACATTTATCATAATACTACAAGAAAAGGTTTGGCAGTAGCAGAACATTTCCAGGGGAGGGTGGGGTGGGGAACAGCACATAACATCACTAAGAGTACCTGATCCTAAACCACGTGAAGTGAGGACCAGTGGGAGGTCCAAACTTGACCTGTACATAAGACCACTTATGTACTTAATCCTGATTTATACCCCACATCTTTTAAATTAAAAATTAAAAAAAAGAAAGGGGTTTATTACGAATACCCAAAGACTGTCCTCTACCCCATTACTCAAAAAATTCCCAGAGTTTTAGAAGCTCTGTGCCAGGAATTCAGGATAAAGACCAAATATATATTTCCTATTATATCACACTGTCCTTTATGCCAACTCATGAACAGAAAAAAAATCATAATCTCAATATATCAAAAAAGCACTTTAAATCAGTATCCATTCACTATTTTTATTTTATGTTTTTGAGTCAGGGTCTTACTCTGTCACCCATACTGGAGTGCAATGAAATGATCACAGTCCAGTCCACTGCAGCCCTGACCTGGGCACCAGCTATCCTCCCTCCTCAGACTCCCAAGTAGCTGGGACTACAGGCATGTGCCATCATGCCTGACTAAATTTTTTATTTTTTGTAGACACAAGGTCTTCCATGTTGCCCAGGCTGGTCTTGAACTCCAAGGTTCAAGCAATTTTCTGCCTCAGTCTCCCAAAGTGCTAGGATTATAGGTGTGAGCCACCAGGTCTGGCCAATAAGCTACGATAAAAAATAAAAAAATTAAAAACTCAGTTAACTAGAAGTAGAAGGGAACTTCCACAACCTGATTGAAGATAGTCACAAAAAACCTACAGCTAATATCACACATAATGATACAAGACTGAATGCCCACCTCCAAAGATTGGAAATAAGGCAATTATGTTTGTTTTCATCACTCCTACTTAACACTACAGTGGAGATCCTAAACAGCACAGTAGGACAAGAAAAATCAAAATCAAAATTTTAAAAACTGGATTGAAATAAATAAAACTGTCTTTGTTCAGAGATGGCATGATTATCCATGATGAAAATCTCAAAGAAACTACCAACAAAAAGCTATTAGAACTAATAAATGAGTTTAGAAAGGGCATAAGATATGAGATCAATAAATGAAAATCAATTGTTTAAAGAAATTTAAAAGTTCAGGAAAAAGTTAAGAGGCCAATGAGGGATGAAAATTGTTTCTATATCCCAGTCTCCTAAATTGTTTAAATTATACATTTTTATTTGTTGGTCAACTACAAGCAATTAGATATTAATTATATTAGATTTCTAAATTGTGTAGGTACATATTTTATTATACTTTATTCTGATTTAAATTTTTAAAAATTCATTAAAATAATAAATCTATTATATTTATAAATACTAGAAATAGACAATAGAAAATAGAATTTTACTAAAAGTATCATTAAAAACTGCACCAAAAACATGAAATACAAAGCATAAGAACAACATGTTTGATATTTATATGCTAAAACTACAAAACATTGATAAAGAAGTCAAAGATGACATAAATAAGTAAAGAAATATAACTTACTTATGTACTGGAAGACATTGTTAAGATGTCAATTCTCCCTAAACTGATCTAAAGATTCAATACAATACTAATCAAGCTTCCATAAGAATTTTATGCATAAGCCAACAAGATTATTCTAAAATTCATATGAAAGGCAGAAGATCTAGATTAGCCACAACAATTTTTTAAAGGAAGAACTAAGTTGGAAGACTCACAATTTAATGATTTTAAAACGTACAATGAAGTTGCAACAACCAAGAAAGAAAGTATGGTATTGCTGAAAGAATAAACAGATAAATCAGTGAAACAGAATACTCAGAATAGACCCACACATACATGCTCAACTGATTTTCAACAAAGGTAGGTACAAAGACCATTCAATGGGAGAAGGGTAATCTTTTCACTATGGTGCTAGCACAAAAGAAGCTCCATCTGTACACCTTGCACCATGTACAAAGGTTAACTCAAAATGGATCAGAACTAAATGTAAAACCTAAAACCATAAAACATCTTGAAGAAAGCATTAGAGAAAATCTTAATGATCTTACGTTAGGTAAATATTTCTTAGACACACCACAGAAAGTACAACACACTTTTAAAAATTGATAAACTAAACTTCATCAAAATTAAAGATTTCTGCTCTACGATAGTAGATACTGTTAAGAGAATAAAAAGACAAGCAACTGATAGCAAGATGATTGCTAAGCATGTACTAAATAAAAGATTTATGTCCAAAATATATAAAGAACTCTCAAATCTCAATCATAAGGAAGCAAACAATCCAATAAAACCCAAGCAGAAGACTGAAACAGATTCTTCACCAAAGACGATACATGTTTGGCAAACAAGTACAAAGATGCTCAACATCATTAGTTAGTAAGGAGATTTAGTTTAAAAACATAATGCGATAAAACTACATCTATTGAAATGTCTAAAATTTACAAAATCTGACTATACTAAGTGCTGACAAGGATGTGGACCTCATACACTGCAACTGGGAATACAAAATGATACAGTAGCTTTGGAAAACTGTTTGGCATTTTACTATAATACATTTACCATACCACTCAGTAATCCCACTCCTAGGTATTTACCCAAGTGGAATGAAATCTATGTTCTCATAAAAACCTGTACACAAGCCAGATGTGGTGGCGCACGCCTGCAATCCCAGCACTTTGGGATACCAAGGTGAGAGGAATTGCCTGAGCTCAGGGGTTCGAGACCAGCCTGGGCAACTTGGTGAGATCTCGCCTCCTACAATAAATCAAAAAAATTAGCCAGGCATGGTGGTACATGCCTGTAGTTCCTGCTACTTGGAAGACTGAGGGGGAAGGATCGCCTGAACCCAGCAAGTTGAAGGTGCGCTGACAGTGAGCGTGCCACTGAACTTCAACCTGAGTGACAGAGTGAGACTCTGAGTCCAAAAAAAACAAAAACAAAAAACGAAAGCAAACCTGTACACAACTATTCACAGTGAACTATACATTATCACCTAAAGCTGGAAACAACCCAAATGTCCTTCAGTAGGTGAATAGGTCAACACATTGTGATGCACTCTTACAGTGAAATAATACTCAGTCACCAGAAGGAATGACCTGTTGATACACAATATGGATGAATCTCAAACATATTATGCTAAGTGAAAGAAGGCACACTAAAAGGGCTACATACCATATAACTCTACTTATGACATTCTGAAATGGGCAAAATCACAGGGACAGAAAACAGATCAGTGATTGCCAGGGTCTGCAGAAAGGGTTGTTTGTACAAAACTACACAACGCAATTTTGGGGGGTGTTGGAACTGTTTTGCATCTCAATTGCGGTGATGCTTATATAACAATATACTACATTTGTCAAAATTCAGAATTGTGCACCAAAATGGGTGAATTTTACTCTATATGAATTTTACCGCAACTTTTTTTTTTTTTTTTTTGAGTTGGACTCTCACTCCATTGCCCAGATTGGAATACAGTGGCATGATCATGGCTATCCCAGCATCAACTTGCTGGACTCTGGTGATCCTTCCACCTCAGCTTTCCAAGTAGCCGGAATTATAGGCATGTGCTACCATGCCCCGCTAATTTTTTATGTATTGTAGAGATGAGGTCTCGCCAAGTTGCCTGGGCTGTTTTTGAACCCGTGGGCTTGGGCAATCCACTTTGCCTCAGCCTCCCAAAGTGCTGGGAATATAGGCTGAGCCACTGAACCCGGCCCGACTTTTTTTTTTTAGGTGAGAAAGAAGAAATGTCTTCAAGAAATTCCATGATCATGTATTATTGGGAAGAAAAGTTATGGTGTACCTGGAAGAATGTCTACCATTTGTCAAGCAAAGGATTCAAAAGGGTCAGAGACAGCCTGCGTTTGGGGGCAGTGCCTGATGGGTATTAGGAGTTTAATTCCCTGAGTAAATATTTAAGAGGCAAGAGAAGAACTTTCCAGGAGAGAATGGTTTCATAGTCGAAGCCAGAGAGTCAGGAAATAATATGTTGGGTTGAGGGACAAGCCTGAATGGAGTGGGATCAAGGAGTGTGTGGGTGACTGTTGTGAGACCAGGCTTGGAGGTCAGACTATGAGACCAGGCTTGGAGGTCAGGTTAGGGTTGTCCTGTGAGAAATAGGGAGACACCAGAGTTTTTTGAGGTGATATAGTCAAGACTGATTAACAAAGCAATCAAGTGTACAATGTATTTGGGTCACAGAGAGACCAAAATTAATACTCCCAAGTGTGAACTAGTGAAGGTCTCATCAGGAAAAACAGGAATATGAAAGTAAAAACAAAGGGTTTCTCTGCCTGGACTAACCAGAGGCCCATAATGGAGGAGCTGGGCTCTGGGTGGCTGCCTAATCACAATAAGAAGCCTGAGAACTCCCCCAAACCAAGCTATTGGGTAAGATCCGTAGCAATTGCATTAAAGTATCATGCCTACCATGATTGGAAAAACAGAAGCTTTTGGTTGTAATCAGAGACAAGTTTCAAAGTAAGGACTGTGTTCCTCCAGGCACACTCTGAAACAACCTGCTGGCTGCTCATTAACATATTCATTTCTATAAGTTTAGCAACCAAGTGATTACAAAAATGATCGCTCTGTTGATAGGAAAATACCTAGTGGGAACTTAAGTTGGATAATGGAGAAGGTTAGGAAATAGAACCATTTTAGTCATATGCTATGAAGAGACTCAGTACTTAGCTGGAAAGAGACATGAAATTTAGGAGAAAAACTAGAATGAGGTTATACCAAATCCTCCAGAAGATATTATTGAAAAAGCTAGGTAAACGAATGGAAAGTGCCTTCTCATGGAGCAGCAGACAGCAAATCTCTTAGAATCTTTTCTTGGTCACTTCCATTCACCCCATTAGCCAGTCTTCAACCCAGATATAACAAGCACCTGCAGTGTGTCAGGCCCAAGCTATGAGTAAGAACACAAGATGAACCCTGATCTTTGCCCTCCAAGGGTACATGGTCTAGTGGGACAAGAAAGGATGCACTTGTTCATCTCCCAAACACTTGTTCATCTGCCCACAGCCACATCAGGTAAGTAGCCTCATCTTTCCATTTACAGATACACAAGCAGTGACCTGGAGAGAGGAGGTCACATAGTAGGGGACAGCACTAGAGCTGGACCCCAAACATTGGGCTTCTTCCTCGTTTTTCACACAGCCTAGGAAGACATTCTTTTTAGAGTAACCCTAGGAAAGGAGAATGGCATTCCTTCCAGATCAGTGGGTATGGCCAGAGTCTCAAACTGTTCATAAGGGTGAAAAGTCCTGTGAAGATGCTGTATTCCAGAGTCAAGGCTGACCCAGAACACAATGTCCGCTATCAAGTCTGGATATCAAGTGGGATAGGGGTGGGACTTTAAAGATGGGTGGAATATGTAAGTGCAGATACTCGGTACCTAGTGACCCTGGAGACAGACAGATGGCAGTGATCACAGTCAGACCAGGTAAAGGAAGGGGCATTCATTCCTGCTCCCCATGGCACCCTCAGACTAAAGAGGACAGACTACAAGGATTCTAGAGAACCAGGTGGAGCAGATGAAGTCAATTTGAAGTCCTTTGGCCTAAGTCAAGCCATTCACCTTCCCACCCTATCACCATCCTTCACCAGGATAGAGGGTGCCAGTGCAACCACTTGACTTCTTAGGGCAGAGTTTCCTCCTTAGTCCAAAGCAAAGGTCAAGTGGACTCGTCTCCTCTAGTCTTAATGTCCTGCAATTCCAGAACCAGGAAGCGAACTACGATAAAAGAGGCATGAGGAGAGAACACAAATTCCCAGAAGCCCAAACATCTTCTATGGGACTGGGCTTTCACTCTGGTCACAGAATTGCTTCTTCTTATTTTTGATTGAGTATAAAATTAAAACAAATTTGTCTCAGAAATATTCTGGGCATCAGAGAGAAAATAAGTCCCGAATAAATACCACCCCCAAAATAAATATTAGGACAAGTTGACCTGCAAGTTTGGGGGTACATCGCAGGGTTAAAGGTGTTGTGCCAGATTCCAGCAAAGAAGGAGCTGAGAGCCTTCAGAAACTGGAGCCCATCCACCCTTCCTCCTCCTCCTCACCTTTGAGGCCTTCCCCCATTACTCCAGTCCCTGAATTTCCTGCCACCCTTTAATTCTCTTAATGGAATCTATTCCACAGAACTTGAAAATTATGCGTTGTCCCTGTTTTCTAATTATTTCATGCATGTTAGCTGTTTCTCCCTATAGACTCAGAGTCTCTTGGGCACACTACCTTTGTTTTATAACGCTCCACAGAGCTCAATAGAAAGTAGGTACATAATGTTTATCGGCTGATTTATAGGGCATTTCATAGACATGGAGAATATCACCCAATAGGTACAGTAATAGCTGTTCCTCATTTTGAGCCTACTATTTATATTCATATATCCATTTAATGTTTATAATCACCCTCACTATCAGCTGAGGAAACTGAAGTTAGTTCATGGAGGTTAAATACATACCCAAGAACACCCAGTCAGTAAGTGTACGGGATGGGTCTCAATCCAAATCTAACACCAAGATCACATTCTACTCTGCTGCTGCCTTCCGCCAGAAATGTGAAGGAAAGCTACTGTGCATTAGAAATCCTCAATCCCTGAAAACAAAAAGAGTAAATAGCATCCCCAACTATAAAAGCCCCAAACTGTAGATGTTTGGCTCCCAAAAGATGATGAGAAATAGCCCTGGATTAGCAAACTAGCATCAGATCTGAGGGCCCAGAGGCAGGAAAAAAAAAAAACAAACAAAAAAAAACCAAGAAGCTGATCTGAAAGAAAAGGAAATCCTCTCCTCATCCCTTTTCTTTTGTCTCCAAAGGGGTTTTCTATCTCCAGGCTCTGCACTCCAGACTCAGGGGAGGAGAGGAGGGGAGGGTAGAAGGGGGAGCACGGAAGTACCAACAGTGGGGAGGATGGGGACAACACTGGGAAACTTGAGAAGCTGGATCTACACAAAAATTCCCACTGCTCCCCAGCGAGGCGCCCATTGTGAGCATTCACCCTCAGACACCAAGGGATAGTGAGCAAGAGGGCAAGGGAAAGAAGGTGGTGTGAGCATCTGGAAATCTAGCCTTCCCCCCAGTATACAAGCTTCAAATAGGGAGCAGTTCCTTCTGCCCTCCTCCTGCTCCAGTCCCACTGGGCTGGCTGTCACAGTAAATTTACAAGGGCTGCAACCCTGGCACAGCAGGTGCATGCAACAAGGCAGGAAAGATGCACCTGTTGGCCTGTAGTGACAAACACCTAGGTCCACTCACCTTGAGTTTGTGAAGAGAATGCATTTGCTCAAAGGGATGGCTTCAAACAAATGGAAAAGTGTGCAGCCAAAACTCAAGAAAGAATAAAGAGAATCCACCTGTGGAACGGCACATGTGGAAAAGGGGCATGGCTCATATGGGCACTGCTAACCAGCACGGTCACCTCTGCCTGCCTGTGGGGCAGGAGACTGGGGGAATGTAGGAAGGGATGGAAGTCACGTGGCATGGGAGCTCATCACAGTGAGAGACATCACTGTCCTCACTCTAGAGTACTACTGAATGGCTCCTGGATTCTGAGCCCCAAGGCTACCCAATAGACCCCATTGGACCCCAGCAGCCATGTATTCGCTTTCCAAGCAAATGGCCCTGCTTCACACATCTGACTGGGGGGAAGGCTAGATTTCCAGATTCTTATACCACCTTCTTTCCCTTGCCCTCTGCACACATCTTCTGTTGGTCAGTGGAAAATGACCCAATACTCAAGTTGGGCAAGGATAATGTCTTCTGTGGAAAAAGGTTACTTTTTAAGGGTTCTCTAAATTTTACTACATTTGCAGAAAGCATAAGACAGGAAGCTTTTAAAAATGAGCAATCTTCCAGCCAGTGTGTGTTGGTTTGAGTGGGGGAGGGGGCAGTTTGGTTTCCAAGTGGCCTTAGATTTCCAGAATTCCAAGAAGTGTTGTTCTCAGGAACATACTAAATAAGACTCTCCCTATTCACGAGGACTCTGAACCCCTACCTCCAAGCAAGGCTGCATTCTCAAGTCCCCACCGTATGAACTTCTTAAAAGACAAAGACGGCTGGCCTTTGTGGTGGCTCATACTTGTAATATCAGCACTTTGGGAAGTTGAAGTGAGAGGATTGCTTGAGCCCAGGAGTTTGAGATCAGCCTGAGCAACATAGTGAGACTGAGTCTCTACACAAATAAAATTAACCGGGTGTGAAGGCACATGACTGTAGTCCCAGCTACTCAGTAGGCTGAGGCAGAAGGATCTCCTGAGCCCAGGAGGTAGAGGCTGTGGTAAGCCATGATTGTGCCGTTGCACTCCAGCCTGAGCAACAGATTAAGATCCTGTCTCAAAAAAAAAGACAAAGACAATAAACCAACTAGTTGTGTTTCACATATGAGACACATCTTATATTTTGAGGATAAAACTAGGCATTATTATTGTAGACACTGAGTACAGTAGGCCCAGTACATGCACAATCCAAGCATTAGCACCAGCCTCTGAGGCTGGTGAAGACCACCCTAGCAGTAATCAAGACCCCTTCCCCACCACTGGCACCAAAAGATGTCTCCCCTCTGTACCATCTGGGGCTTGTGTCCTTCTCTGACATGCCCTCTCAGTAGACTCCCCCCCCACCTGCCAGCAGGGAGCCCTTGCTCTGTAGTGACTGTACCTGTCTGCCTACTATGTGCAGGCAGTAGGTAGGTCCACCTGACCTTACCAATTAGACCACAAGTGACCCAAGGGCCTAGTCTCCTCTGTACATGTTCTCTAAGATCTGGCCCCTGGGGACAGTCTCCTGCTGAAGGGTCAGCAAACTTCACACAAAGAAAATCTACTGCGAGGCTGCAGATACTTCCAAAAGAAACTGAAAGAGGAAGATGGACCAGCACAAATCCTTTACCACAGTGGGATGGTTTTCCAGGCTCATGAGGACCTGCATCCCTGTATCATCAGTGAACAAGAGGACAGACCTGTACATGTTAGTGAAAAGCTCTCATGCATGTCCCCAGAGCCCCACTACTCAGTCCAGCATCCACAGTGCACCTACTCCCTACCTAGGACCAACTGCTCAGTCTTCTACTTGCCCTGCTCAAGGATCTCAGCCCACTGGGGGTGGGAGATGAGGGGGCAAACTCACTCTGGGCACTAGGAGGAAAATTTCCATGCTATCCTAGAGTCCAGAAGCATCACCCTTCACAGTCCCACAGTGTGCAGGGCAGGGAAAGAGGCCAAGATAGAGGATCACAGAAGAGAAAAGGGAAGGAAGTGAAAATTTAAGGGGGCGGGGGAGAGTTGAGAGAAAAGAGGAAAGACAGTGAGAAAAAAATTTCAGAACCTGAAATGTCTTTTATAGAAATCCAATAGTTACCAGAGGTACCCACACTTCTTCCCAGAAACTTGCATTGTCAATACCTGATGCTTTGAAGTGTGTGAGGGGTTCCCCAAAGGGTCCTCCCAAATGCCTTATTTGGAAATAGCTTATTGACAAGTTGTATGTTTTGACATTTTCATCTGTGAGAAGACCACAACCCCATTTGGAAGGGGAATGCAGTTCTAGGACAGGTTCTCAAAAGTTGGGGGTGGGGGAAGGGGACTGCACATATTCTGCTCTTGGCATCTGGGAAGAGGAGGGATGGTGAAAACCAGTGGCTTGAAGACTGGCACCATGCCCACTGCCCAGGTGTGCCCAGCCCCACCCAGCTCCCTGAATCACAAAGCTAATTTTACTCCCTGTAAACCCGATGGAGCTGAGTCTTTCTCCTGCCGGCTGTGATTTAGAAGGAGCCCCTGCTCACCCCCCTCACCTACCCACCACCCCCCGCAGCCCCCCCCATTTAAAAAATTCTGGAAAGCCTCTCCATCTTCGCATCTGTAAGACCACTCCTAGAAATTCAGTTCTTTGGTTCTTGAAGGGCTAGTTCTCTAGGTTCAGGGTGGGGCTTTACCTCAACTACTGTCACTCACACCTCCTGGGGGGAGTTTATCCAAAACTTTCCAACCAGAAAGATCTGCAAAGGAAATTCCTCGACAACAGCACCCCAGAAAAGAGCGAAGCCTGCAGGGCGAGGCGAGTGGCTTAGCTGAGGAGTACGGAGTAAGAGCAAGTCAGCAAAGCCAGCTTCGCCTCGGATGACCAGGGCCCGGCACCCGCGCGGGTGCCCTCATCGCCCCACCTTCCGGGAATCACATTTGGGCTGGAAGGACCGCCACCGCGGGGGCCGCCACCGAGTCCTCCTGCACCGTGCTTGAGGAGCTGGGAAGAGAACCCTCTTCTCGGTGGGGGCTAGCGGCGATCCGCGTCCCTCAGATCAAGGACGATTCGGATGATTCCTGTAGAGACAACCACACCACCGTCCCAAGGCACTCCATCGCCCCAAAAGAAAGCTCGTGCCGCCTGGCGCCACTGGGGTCGTCCCCTTACGCCCTCAACTCCTCGCCGCACCTAGGAGCCCCTCTCCAACAAGGAGGCGGCGCCGGCTTTGGGAGGGTCCCGGCCCCACCCGCAACGCCCGC
>NW_007180264.1:378125-408302 GCF_000164805.1 Carlito syrichta
CGGCCCGGCTAGAGAGCCGCAAGAGAGAGCTAAGAGCCGACGCGCCCGGGTGCGAGCGACGGAGAGCGCGGCGCCGCCGGTCCCGACTCCAACTGGCGACCCAGCGCACACGCGCTGATTTGCATGTCATTTGCATAGTGCTCCGGGAGTGGACCCGCTGCCCTTCCCGCCACGCCCCCCCGCTCTCCCTGGGAGTCGGGCGCGGAGAACCCGCAGCCAAAGCCGGCGACCGACGGTGGTCCTCCTCGCCTGTCCCCCCAGCACCTCTTCCCACACGCGGCGGTCAGCGTGGTGCAGTGCTGCCCGGGTGTCTGTCGTCCCAGACTGCGACACCTGGGTTTTAGAGCGGTTTCTGATACCAGCTTTGTGAGCCTGCATGAGACACTGGCCGACTCTGGGCCTCAGTTTTCTATTCTGCAAAATGGAGATGCCAGTGGAACCAAGGGACTAAAGTTTCAGCGCTGGAAGATTCTCCGAGAATGGCTTTTCTTCAGGTGATCTCCAGCGCTGAAACTTTAGCCCCCCGGCTCCCCTGACATCTTCCCTTTTTGTGTGTTAAGAATCTCTCATTAAAAAAACAAAAAAGGGCGTTTTTGGTTTTGGCTTGCCTTATATTTTTGGCTTGCATCTGACACGAAACATTTCGTAGCGTTTCCCGATCTCTTCAATGGAACCCTCTTTAATTTTTGTTTTTCTTTTCTTCGAGTAAAAACACTGTTGAGGTTAAGGTGTGTTGTTTGTATTATAAAATAAAGCAAGTACAGAAAACCACAGAAAGCAAATATATATGGACAAGTGAAGTATTATAAAGGAAATAACCTTGTAACCACCACCCAGATCAAGAACAGAACTCTGCAGGCACTCCAGAAGTCTCCTCATATGCCCTATCCCAATCATAACCCCCTTTCTCCCTCCTCCCAAAAGTAACCACTCACCTGATTTTTATGTCGTCACTTCTGGTGAATTTCTTTGTCTTGATAATATCGCCCAAGGGTGCACCTTGTCCATTTTTCTTTAACCTGATGTGCCTTTTAAGTCTTTTCCTTATATGTGTCTGTTGAAGAACTGAAGTCCCTTTGATCTGTGGTGTTTTCCACAGTCCTGGAATTGCACATTAATGAGGCAGTTCAGCATGTTTCTCTGTCCTTTGTTTTGGCTGCAAATTGACAGCTGATCCAGAGTCCTTATCAGTAGGTTTGATACTTTTTGTAAGATCATAGGAGGTAGTGAGTTATTTCATCAAGAGGTACATGATGTCTGGTTTTGTCTTTTTTTGGGGGGGAGGGGCTAGCAGCTGTTGATGCTCAATTCCTAAATTCATTAATTAGTTTAGGGTTGCAAATGGTGATATGCTAATAATTTTGCTTTCATTTATTAGTTGAATAAGTTTATAAGGAAATACTTCCTCTCATTTACTATTTGATAAGTTCATATAGGAGATAAGTTCATATAGAAAAGATAGAATACATGCTTGCTTCTTTTTAAAATTTACCCTGTTTTCAAGATAATGAACTGGCTCTCTGTCATCCCCAGAAGATGTGGTTTATTAGGCTTATTTCTTACTATCATTATAAATGTATGAACTTAAATAGATTTGATAGGTTTCAATCCACTACCATTCTCATCCTAATTAAAGCTCAAATTGTCCTATCTTTGGCCAGTAGAATCAGTGTGGCTCCTGGCACTTTTTATAAGACTTTAGTATAGTCTTTTATTCCCCCTCTAGTGTGCAAAGAGCCTCAAAGATTCTAATAGTCTTTGATAGCTTCTTTGCTATCTGATTTGCCAAGATGTTCCAGGTACATCTTGTATATTTGAGGTCCCAGACTTGGAATCAGCCATTTTTCCAAAAAGCCCTATTTTTTATATTTCAGGATAACAATATGAACACTATGGGTGTTCATTGCCACTAGGTTGCTAACTGTCTAGATCTTTTCAATAGATAGAGCTCACACAGAATATTTCCTATTAACATTTTCTTCATGAGCTCATGTTAATATTTCCAATTTAATCTCAGGACTATAGAGCTTTTTTTCAACTTAACATCTTCTATATTATATAAGGACCTCTCTTCTTCCATGTAGAGAATTCTGGTTCTCAAGGATAAAGGGGATGATAAAATTAGAATATCCCAATTTACTAATTTGCTTGATTCTGTGTTAAACATATAATAATCTCAGAATAACAATATCAATACTACCACCACCAGTTATGATTCTTGAAAATAGTTAATTTTTTGGCATATTCTATCCATTTTATTATACTTATATTCTAAGTTGTCAGGTTCTGTAGCCATTGCATACTATAATTTTCCCATTTACCCCTAATTTATTCTTAGTTTATAGGTAAATATATATTTAATATTTACCATTAGTTCCTTATGTTTATGTATTTCAAGTCTGGTCACGTTGGTTGTCTGAAAGCATCTCCTCTAGTAGATTCCTTAGGAAAGGTTTATGGAAAGAATATGTCCTGAGTTCTTTTTTTTTTTTTTTTGAGTTGGAGTCTCACTCCATTGCCCAGGCTGGAGTGCAGTGGCATGCTTACAGATACCCCAACATCGACCTGCTGGGCTCTGGTGATCCTTCTACCTCAGTCCTCCAAGTAGCGGGAACTACAGGCATGCACTACCACGCCCAGTTAATTTTTGGTTTATTGTAGAGACTAGGTCTTACCAAGTTGCCCCAGCTGGTCTCAAACCCACAGGCTCAGGCAATCCATTTGCCATGGCCTCCCAAAGTGTGGGGATTGCAGGCTGAGCCACTGAGCCTGGCCTGCCCTAAGTTCTTACACGTTGCTTACAGTTTGTTTATGGCCACTTTTACTTGAAAGTCAGTTTTGCTGGCGTGAAGTTCTTGGTGTCTTGGTCCATTTGGACATTTATATCAAAATACCATAAACTAGGTGATTTATAAACAACAAATATTTATTTCTCACAGTTCTGGAGCCTGGGAAGTCCGAGATCAAGGCTCCGGCAGATTCAGTGTCTGGTAAGAACCCTATTTCTGGCTGATAGATGACACATTCTCACTTTGCCAAAATGATCAAAGAATTATATCTTTTTTTCTTTTTTTTTGAGTCGGAGTCTCACTCTGTTGCCCTGGCTGGAGTGCAGTGGCATGCTCACATCCACTGCAGCCTCGACCTGCTGGGGTCAGGCAATCCTTCTACCTCAGCCTTCCAATAAGCTGGAACTACAGGCATGTGCCACCATGCCCAGTTAATTTTTTGATTTATTGTAGAGACGAGGTCTCGCCAAGTTGCCCAGGCTGGTCTCGAACCCCTGGATTTGAGCAATCCTCTTGCCTCCGTCTCCCAAAGTGGTGGGACCACAGGTGTGAGCCACCACATCTGACCTATATCTTTTCTGTATAGTCCTGTAATTTTACTCTCTGTTGGTCATTCTGGTTTGATATTTCCCAGGTACATGGTGTATTCTTTCAAAATGTAGTTTCAAATACATATATATTTTGAATTTAGGAAAGTTTTCTTCAATTGCAATTTAAAATACTTGTTCTGTTTTGGATTGCTTTAGATTGCTTCCTCAGTGATTTACATTATCTCTATGTTGAATCTCCGTTGTTTATCTCCAATATTTGTCACTTTCTGTGAAACCTTTTACATCTCTTAATTTCTTTTTAATTTTATAACTTTACTCCCTTTTCACCTTCTACTTCTTATAAGTTTTATTAGTTACGTTTATTTGTTCTGTGTTCCTTATAGGTTAATCTTTATTTCTCAAATGCTTTTTTAAATTTTTAATTCTTCCTTGAGTTCTGCTCCAGTTTCTGAGCTTCTCTAATTCTCTAATATGTTGTTCTTTCGTCTTTTATGCCACTTAATGTCTATTAGCTCTTTTAGGATATTATAGTTTTGATTTGTTTTTAAGCATATCTTTCTGGATGTTATTCTGATTCCCATTCACTTTTTTTTCAGTGACTTTGCATAAGAGTTTATCTTGTATCTTTCTGTTAATCATTTTTATTATATATATGCATACATATATACATATACATATATATGGAGAGAGAGAGAGAGAGAGACAGACTATGTTGAGTGGGCTGGTCTTGAACTCCTAGCCTCAAATGATCCTCTTGCCTTGGCCTCCTAAGGTGCTCGGATTACAGGCATGTGTCGCTGCACCCATCCTCTGTTGATCATTTTTACATGAATTTTGTTTGCTTAAACTTTTAGAAGGAGGTTTGGTCCATACAGCTTTTCACACTTCACAAAGCTCCTCCTTTTATTGTTTCTGAGTAGTGTCAAAAATATGGTGGCTAATGGAGCAGCAATCATGTTACTAACCCACCCATCTGCCTGTTGTCCATCACCTGACATCATCAGTACCCGGGCTTGTCTGCCCCTTTGTGATGACGTGGAAGCAGACCACCGCCCAATCACCTTAATGATTTTCTCCCATCTAGGGGAATGGTTAAAAGGACTCCACCACAAGCAACCAGCAGCCATTGCCTTGCTAGGCTCTGGTGTGGCCATGAGCTCTTTGACCTATGGCTGTCACCATGCTTCTTGGCTTTGGTCCCCTCCCCCACCTTGGGGAGGTGAATCTCTCTTCCTTATCTTTCTCTAATTTACTTTTAAATAAACTTTTTTTTTTTTTTTTTTTGAGTTGGAGTCTCACTCTGTCGCCCAGACTGGAGTGCAGTGGCCGCTCCCGGCCACTGCAGCCTCGACCTGCTGGGCTCCGGTGATCCTTCCGCCTCAGCCTTCTGTGTAGCCGGAATTACAGGCATGCGCGACCATGTGCAGCTGATTTTTTTATTTATTGTAGAGATGAGGTCTCGTTGCCCAGGCGGGTCTCGAACCCGCGGGCTCAGGCAATCCACTCACTTCAGCCTCCCAAAGGCGTGGGATTACAGGCTGAGCCACCAAGCCCGGCTTAAACTTTTCTTAACAAAACAAAATATGGTAGCTAGACTTCTGGGATTTCCTAGCTCTGTTCCCCTCATGCACTTTCATCTGGCTCTGCTTCCTTCAATTCTTTTCCGTCACATCCATTTTTTTCTTTATCTTTTTTTTATTGTGGCAAAATATACATAACATAAAATGTACTACAGTAACCATTTTTAAGTGTACAATTCAGTGGCATTAAGTTCACTAACCATGTTGTAAAACTATTTCCAGACCTTTTCAACATCCTGAACAGAAACTCTGTACCCATTAAGCAACAACTCCCATTGCCCCTTCCTTCTGACCTCTGGTAACTTTTATTCTACTTTTTCTGTCAATTTGCGTGATATAGATAGCTTATATAAATATAATCATACAATATTTGGCCTTTTTTGTATCTGTCTTATTTCATTTAGCATATTTTCAAGGTTTATCATGTTGTGGAATGTATCAAAACTTTATTATTGTTATTATTATTATTATTAATTTTGAGTTGGAATCTCACTCTGTCACCCAGGCTGGAGTGCAGTGGCACTCTCACAGCCACCGCAGTCTCCATCTGCTGGGCTCAGGGAATCCTTCTGCCTCAGATTTCCAAGTAACTGGAACCACAGGCACACGCCACCACGCCCAGCTAATTTATTTTTATTTATTGTAGAGATGAGTTCTCACCAATTTGCCCGGGCTGGTCTCGAACCCATAGACTCAGGCAATTCTCTCGCCTTAGCCTCCCAAAATGCTGGGATTATGGGCGTGAGCCACCATGCCTTGCCTAAAACTTCATTATTTTATATAGCTAAATAGTATTTATATATACCACATTTTGTTTATCCATTAATCTATTAATGGAGATTTGGGTTCCTTCCACCCTTTGGCATTATGAATAATACATAGCATTAATATTGGCATAAAAATGCCGATTGAATGCCCATTTCTAATTCTTTTAATAATAGAATGTACCTAGGAATGAAATTGCTGAGTCATATTGTAAGAGTATTTTGTAATTACTTGTTTCCATAGTGGTTGTACCATTTTACATTCTTACCAGCAATGCACAAAGGTTCCAATTTCTCCACATCTTCATTAACATTATTTTCAATTTTTTTTTGTAATTGTCATCTTAGTGGGTGTGAAGTAATATACTATTGTATTGATTTGCATTTCCCTAATGACTAAAAATGTTGAGCATCTTTTCATGTGCTTATTTGTGTATCTTTCACCTTCTTGTTCAAGTCTTTCACCTTCTTGTTTAAATTTATTCATAAGTATTTTATTCTGTTTGATGCTATTGAAAATGGAATGGTTTTCTTAATTTCCTTTTCAGATTGTTCATTGCTAGTATAGCATACAAAAATACAATTAATTTTTGTGTTTTGCATCCTTACTTATTATATACATTTTATTACACTTCTAAAAATTTCTTCATAGTGTGGAGTCCTATCCTAAAAAATGAGCCCTGGCTGGTCAGTTTCAAGATTAACGGGGGTTAGATTGCACTAATCCCTCTAAACTCTGGCTAGTGATTAGAGATCAAGAGGATTTGCACAAAGATCTAGGAAACATACTAATTTACCTGAAAGAGACCATGGTGCCAACATGCAAACCTAGTGCATTATGTCTGGTGTGTCAAGACAAAACAAATCTTCAGGGAGAAATTTCTCTGTTCCCTTAGACTTCCTGAAATAATCCAAGTTAGCCCCACTCCCCAAAAGCAAGACACAAGTTGCAGAAAATTTTCTTTTGCTTAGTGGGGAAGGGGTGCCTGTTTGTTTTTGTTGCCTTCCCAAGAAGATTAATCTGCAAGCCCTACCTCCATGTCTGTGCACATCCAGTGCACCTCCTTCCTGTCTCTGGATCCCATCTCTGGCCTGGCCCCCTTTGCTGCTGGGTCTTTGTTTAAAAAGCCAAAGGAGAAGGAAAGGAAGGGTAAAATGTCACCATTTATTAATCTCACACGAGTGTTGAGTAATGTACATAGCTCATCCTAGTTTATGAATTTATTAAATCCACCTAGATTGGCATTGGTGGGTTAAGGCTAAAGACCTGCTAGTTCTCAAGTCTGCCTGCAAAATGTACTCACTGCAGAGGTTTTTAAAACATGATGCCTGGGTCTTATCCCCAGAAATTGATTCAGTTGTTCTGGGATAAGTTCTGGGGAATACATATATTTAAAATTTCCTAGTAATTCTTATATGGGACCAGAGTTGAGAACTACTGATAGTCTAGATAAAACTCCCAACAAACAGAACAACTTGCAAATTACACAACTGTGCATCAGTTTGTTCTTCCACCCTAAAGGCTAATTGTTTAAAGATTGGTGCCCTGTGGAAAAAAGGGAACCCTTATACACTGTTGGTAGGAATGTAAATTGGTATAGCCAATACGGAAAACAGTATGGAGGTTCCTCAATAAATTAAAATGGAATTACTATACGATCCAGCAATTCCACTTCTGAATACATATTCAAAGGAAATGAAATCAGTATGTTGAAGAGATACCTATATCTGCACTCACGCCTGGTGTTCACTGCAGCACTATTGACAATAGCCAAAACATGCAATCAACTCAAATGTCCATCAATGAAGGAGTGAACTTAAAAAATATTGTGCTATGGCTGAATATTTGTCCTCTCTAAAACTCACGTTGAAATTTAATGTGGCAGTATTGAGAGGTGGGGCCTTTAAGAGATGTTTGGGTCATGAGAGGGCTGCCCTTATGAATGGACTAGATGATTGATGGGTTGTCTTGGGAGTGGAACTGGTGGCTTTATAAGAAGAGGAAGAGAGACCTGAGCTGGCATACTCAGCCGCTTGCCATGTGATGCACTTGGAACTCTGTATGGTCCTTACCAGCAAGAAGGAAGATGTGGCCCCTTGACCTTGAACTTCTCAGCTTTTATAACTAATAAGTAAATTTCTTTTCATCATAAATTACCCAGTCTTAGGTATTGTTATAAGTAACAGAAAATAGACTAAGATATGTGAGAAAATAGGCTAAGATATATGTTACACACACACACACACACACACACACACACACACACACACAATGGAAAACTATTCAGCCTCAAAAAATAAGAAAATTTTGTCATTTGCAACATCATGGATGAACCTGGAAGATATTAAGTGAAATAAGACAGACACAGAAAGATAAATCTAATTTATGGTGGAGGGGGAGACCCCAAAACCCCCTGGAATTTATTTAAAAATTGTGTATTTACTCTTACATGTTTAAATTTGTCACCTTCGAAGTACTCGCCATTTGATGCAATGCACCTGTCAAGAGGCTTTTTCCACTGCTCAAAAGTTTTTGAACTCTTCAATTTTGATGCCTTTTAGTGCTTCTGCTGTTTTTTGTTTCACCTCTTCCACATGAGCAAACGTGTCCCTTTGAGGACTTTTTTCATCCATGGAAACAAAAGAGTCACTCGAGGCAAGTTCAGGTGAATAGGGAGGCTAGGGCAAGGTGGTCAAAACTGTTGAACACTCAGCACAGTGTGGGCAGGTTGTTTGTATAAACCACCCACCATGAAATGAGAAAATGTATTGAAAGAATTTCCAAAAAGAAAATTCACTGAAGCCAAGTGCAGCCTCTCACAACAATGCTGACTGGTACACTGATGCTGATAGGCTCCTAGAATACTGCCCTGTACTATAAGGGGCTCATCCTCCAAAAGATAATTCCAGGATTTGGGGCATCTTCCTGCCATACACGTGTAATCTTAAAAGGTTGAACTCATAGAAGCAGAGAGATTAGGGAGAAGTTAAAAGCAAAAAAAAAAATTTTTTTTGAAAAGACCAGCTTCAAATAAAGAAAATGTGGTACATATACACAATGGACTATTATGCAGCCATAAACAAGGACAAAATGATGGACTTCACAGCAACTTGGATGGATTTAATATCTATAATACTTAGTGCTCTATCACAGACCCAAAGAACTGAGTACCACATGTTTTCACTCATAAGTGGGCCCTGAACATTTATAATAATATTATTTTTAAAAGACTGGCAGTAGCAGGAAACTGCCAGGGGAGGGAAGGGGGGAGGACATAACATCAATAAAGGTACCTGATCTCAAACAAGGCAAACTGGGGCCCAAACGAAGGCCCAAACTTCACCTGTACAATGACTATTTGTATACCTAACCCTGAATTGTACCATACATATGTAAACAAAACAAAACAAAAATAGTTCCCTGACCAGGAGTATTAACGTGCAAAAATACAGACACACCAAATTCTAGAATATGATTTGTAGATTTGCTCTTATACTCACTGCAAGCTGATTTTTCTGTACTTTAAATTCTATTATCATATGTATGATCATTATATAATTGAAAAAGTTAAACTTTAGGAAAAAATATTTGCCCCAAATCACGTGGGCAGGGATGGGAAAAATGGATTAAGTACCTAAGTATTAAGTTTTACAACTGTTATCCCTTTAGGTCAGCACACACACACAAAAATCCTGTGAAATAGTTATTACTCCCTACCTCCTACTATTTAAGAGGAGATAGTTACACAGTTAGTAAGTGATAGCACTGAGATTTCAACTTGAGTCTCTCTTGTTACAAAACCATTAATGAAAATAAAATTTCAAATGCTAAAAAGGTTTTAATATGTAACCATAAATTATAAATGCTAATTGCTAAAAAAATGAAGAGTACAGAAAGTAGAAAATAAAAATGTATTCATCATCTCCCCCACAGCCACACCCTGCAATCCTAAGTAATCTCTACTGAGAAATTCTTGGCATCTTTCAGGAAAGTTCTTTTATTAGTTTATTATAATAATAATGCTAAAATTTAGTCCAAAATGTTTTTAAATTCCTAGGGTTATTATTATGTTAGAAACAATATGAAAACCCAAATCAATGGTTTCAAGCTGCAGGACTTCAAGCAGATGAAGGGTGGATGAAATGGATATTGGGATAGGGACTTGGGTCCCACACTCCTTCCATGTTTAGAGCAGATCTACTTTTCTCTGTTTCACGTACTGTATTGGGCTTTTGTAGCAGACTTCGCAGAAAATTTAAATCCAGTTTTTTTAATTTTTGTCTTTTGTTTTTTTAGAAAGCAGGATTTATTGTGTGGACAGAAAAACTCCCACAGTGGGAGGGGACCCAAAGGAGTTGCCCTAAATCCACAGTTTTAAATAGTCTGAAAGAATAGCAACAATAGTTAAAAGGAACAAATATGAATTCAAGAGATTACATTCTATTATTATACATTCTGTCACCATTCCCTTCATATTCTACTTCTAAAAACCTATAAGTTCTGTTTTCTTCCCTCATCAACCATCTACACCTACTCCAAACACATTGGAGAGGTTTAACAGGAACCACAGGTGATCTGGACAGAAGGCGAGGAAGTGCTATGAAAACCTAGCACAGCAGAAACTATGTTTACTGACAAAATTAGCACATGGAAATCATGGCTGAAAAATCTACTATATAAAGTAAATCTGGGATATTTTATATGTAAGACCCCTATTTATATAAGTTGTGTAAACTGGATTTTCTGCATATGAGAATCGATAGCCAGATTATCATCTATTAAAAAATTCCTGTTTTGTAGAAGTGGAGTGTAGAGGGCAAGCTGTATATTTTGGTCTCAAATTCTTTGTGTGGAGTAGAGTGTTAAGACCTGAATCAGTCACTTGGTTTGCACTGAAGCTTTGTCATTAACTAGTTCTGTGACCTTGCACAAGTGACTTAATTTCTTCTAGACCTTAATTTCCTAATTGTTAAAAAACAGATACAAACAAGATAAACTCATCCACTTCATAGGGTTGTTTTGAGGGTTGAACAAGAACATATATTGCAAAGCATATTAGCAGAGTGTTTGACACATAGTAATTGTTCCACAGATGGTGATTATTTTTCTGTGAAGTACCAATTACTCAATCACACCAGGCTAAACTTAGTACTCTGGCCCCTGATGGGCTAAAATTCTTTCCGTTATTCTGTGCTGCAGTCTTTGTTCAGTGCCAGGTTAGAGAGACTGTGAGCTAAGACCCAGGGTCCTGGCCAAGGCAGAGTTGATGGGTAGTAATGAGAGGGTATGCAAGCCAAAGGAACCCACAGGTGAGTTGAGAGTTGATGTGTCAGTATAGATCATCTACACCTGGCAGCTACTAACTAGGTGTGAAGTGAAAAACTTAAGTTCACACCCAGCACCTGTGAATAGTCCAATATGTTTTCATTCACTTTTATGACTGTTTATTAAAGAAGCCAGAAATCAGTTTAATAAGTAGTACTTTCTGTTTATACGTATAAACAGAAAGAACTCATTAACTTTTCTGACTTTAGGACATGCTTATTGTTTGATCAATTTAGCTCGTGAATTACCAAACATACGTTCCGAGTGTAGTTTTGTTGTTTCCACACTTTCTAGTGTTAATCTGTTAGCTTAAGTCATCCTTGATAACCACTGTTGGTATGTCAAAATATGAACTAAACCTTGAGCACTCCACGCTTTCCTAACCCTTCGCATTCACTTATGTGGTTTCAGTTGCCACCAGCTCTCTACCTTTCTTAACCCGTCTCATCCACTCATATGGCTTCAGTTGCCATCAGTGATCCCCAAATGTAGATTTCTAGTGTCTGTCTTGTGGGTACCCAGCTATTGGACTTCACCTGAAATTCATGTTCAATATTGCCCTCTCTCCCTCATCCCCAGGAAACCTGCCCAGCCTTCTAGCTCCCAGGTTAATACCACCAACACCTACCCAGTTATCCTGGCCAGAAATGCTGGGTCCCTTCATTCCTTTTGCCTCATTAATTGCCCATGGGATTTCCTGCCTACACAAATGCCAAATTCCTCTCTTCCCTGAGTCCTGACTACCACTTGCCTTAACTGTCCCTCACGCTGTTGGGGCAGCCTCCCAACTGGATTTCCTGCCATCAGTCTCGTCCCTCTAATCCATAATCCACAACACTTATTGACAAAATGATTTTCCTCAACATAAATCTGTTAATGGCAGTTTCCTTTTTAAACAACTGCAGTGGACCAGACTCCTCATCTTTTTTCTCCGAGTTCTTCTCTAGCTACTGATAACATCACTGCAGTCATGGGAGCTCCTCACCATTCCCAGAATGTACCTTGCTACTTCAGGACTCATTCATCTTTGCCAAGTTCTAAATGACCCCTTAACTGTGAAACTGACCAAACCCCACCAATTTGATGTAGATGTCTCTCCTCTGTGCTCTAATAACATGTGCCTCATACTGAGTAATCTGTTTGTGTATCATCAAATAGACTGCAAGCCCTTGAGGGCAAGAATTAGGTCTGGCTTTTTCTATACATCCCAGCTTTAAACAGAGAGCATCACATCAAATGAGTTAATAAATATATTTATTGTATTACTTACCTGTAGAAATAAACAGAAAAACTGTAAATTGCAAAAACAAAACAAAACAGCCAAACAATACTATAATACCAATGTGGAATTTTTAAGACAGAGAGAAAAAAAGAGATTCTTCTTAGGGAAATTTTTGATCTGAATTATCGCAGTGTGTTTATAATGGTCTCCTACATGTCCATGTATCAAATGGAAGAAATGGCTAATTAAGTTAAGAACCCTCACATGAACAGAAGTCTGACATTAGGGGACTGGCTAAAACTGCAACATTCCAGATTCCTTTCCTTTGTAAATCTTCCATGGCTCACCAGATTCTTCCCCTACCTTGCTGCAAGACCATAACTAAATGTTCTTTGAAAAATATATATCCACCCTACTTTCCTGGTAATACAAGAGGAAGGCTTTAATTTAGTTATGAATACCAGTGCCTAGACATTCTGTCTAGAAAGTTCTTTCTTAGGCTTACATAATCATTTATGGTGCTAATAGAAATCTATTCAGATTATGATAGTGCCAAAAATGTTAAATACTTGTGAATAAATGTAATAAGACAGACTCTGACTCTATATTTTAAAAACTGGGAAAAAACTAAAAGACACAAAACAAGATTTGAATAGATTGAAAGTTATACCATGTTCCTGGAAGAAAAGACTTAATATAATTACTGTAAATTCTGAAATTTTTAATATGTAAATGTGATCCAATCTCAATTAGAATTCTAACAGAGTTTTTCTCAGGATTAGATAAAATGATGCGGATGGGGGGGGCACACCTCATCAACAACGGTACCTACACAATGCATAACCATTAACTGTACCCCACAATTTTAAAATAAAAAATATGTATTAAAAAAAGAAAAAATGGCCGGGTTCGGTGGCTCAGCCTGTAATCCCGTGCCTTTGGGAGGCTGAGGTGAGTGGATTGCCTGAGCCTGAGGGTTCGAGACCTGCCTGGACAGAGAGACCTCATCTCTACAATAAATAAAAAAAAAATCAGCCGGGCGTGGTAGTGCATGCCTGTAATTCTGGCTACTCGGAAGGCTGAGGCGGAAGGATCGCCGGAGCCCAGCAGGCAAGCCTGCGGTGGCCGGGAGCGGCCACTGCACTCCAGACTCCAGTCTGGGTGACAGAGTGAGACTCGAGACTCCAACTCAAAAAAAAAAAAAAAAAGATAAAACGATGCTAAAGTTTATATAGCGAAAGAATGCCAAAGAATAACTAGTAAAATTGTTAAAAATATAAGAAGACAGAGTGTGTAGGGCTTATTAAGACAGCAGTCATACTATAAAACATATCAGTTCAAATCAATATGGTATTGGTAAGAATATAAAATATATTTGTGGAATAGAATAATCACTAAAAATCATTAAAGTGATCATTAAAAGAGTTTGTGTGCCAAAGCGCCAGTTCAATAGGAAAAACATGAACCAATTTTTTAAACATGCAGATACAACTGGCTACCTATCTGAAAGAAAATCAAAGTGTTGGAAGACCATCTTATACTACATTCAAAAATAAATGCAAATTAATTAAAGATTTAATAAATGTAAATTTTTTTAACTTGAAGAAAAATATCAGACGGGCTCAGTGGCTCAGCCTGTAATCCCGCGCCTTTGGGAGGCTGAGGTGAGTGGATTGCCTGAGCTCGCGGGTTCGAGACCCGCCTGGGCAGCGAGACCTCATCTCTACAATAAATCAAAAAATCAGCCGGGCGTGGTAGCGCATGCCTGTAATTCCGGCTACTCGGAAAGCTGAGGCGGAAGAATCGCCGGAGCCCAGCAGGTCGAGGCTGCGGTGGCCGGAAGCGGCCACTGCACTCTAGTCTGGGAGACAGAGTGAGACTCCAACTCAAAAAATATATATATATATCTAGGAGATTATATGCACAAACTATGGTTTGGGGAGAATTTCCTTACTAACAACTAAGGAACTATAAAATAAAGGCACATTTGACTATATATAAATAATCTTTTATTGGTATGATAAACAGTATTATAAAACAAAGCTAACAGCATTCGATATGTCTAAAAACAATTTGTGCTACTATATTCACATGAAGGATTGCTTTCTGTACAAAGCACCCTTAAAAATTGATAAGACAATGACCAACAATCAGCTCAAACAACTCACTAATGAGTAACAAACAACTCACTAATGAGCAGTCAAAAGGTCAAACACATGAATATGATCAAATTCACTAGAAATCAGGGAAATAAAAAGTAACAAAAAATCACTTGATACACATCATATTTGCAAACACAAAAACAAGTACAGTAAAGTTTCCACTGATCAAACATAGAATATGTATCAATTAAAATAATAACTGCAATGGATTAAAACACATCAAATAAGTTCAATCCATACTTCATAGTGGTACTAAAAAAAAAAGTCACCACTGAAGGATGCTAGGGAACCAGTTCATTATTTTGAAAACTGGTAAATAACAGAAAAGAACCACACATTTATCTTGCCTTATCTAAATGAACTACATCATCAAGTAACCAGACAGCAGAGGTGAGGAAGTTTTTCTTTATAAACACATTCTTTCTCATAAATGAAAAAGAGAAGATTTAGACAATCACCATTTAGCAACCCTAATGAACTAATGAATCTGGGCACTGAGCATCAATGGCTGCTAATGTCATGAAAGGAGAGACCACCAGGCATGACTCCTGATGGAAGAACAGACACTGTCTATAATTCAGACTGTGGGAGGCTTCACAGTACCAAGAACCTGGTTCCTTCAGCAAAAAAATTGTATGGGGGAAATACGGCAGTGGAAACTATTAATTAAAAGAGACATAAAAGACTTTAATCAACTGTAACTTGTATGCTTTTATTTGAACCCTTACTTAAATAAGATATAAATATTGACTAAATATTTAGTGAATATTTATTGCTATTTTAAAAGATATAATATTGTACTTATCTTTTAGTTAAACATTTATACTTACATTTATGGATGAAATAATGTGTCATGAACTTGCTTTAAAATAAAATGTAACAAAAGGAAGTGAATAGGGCAAGACTGACCATGGCTACTGGACTGCCTGATAGATACATGGGAGTTCACTAGACTATTTGCCTATGTCTGTGCATGCTTGAAATTCTCCAAAATAAAAAGTAGAATCTCTCTCTCTCTCTTCTAACACACACACACACACACACACACATACACACACACACACACACACACACACACACACACACACACACACAGACACACACATTCCCCAAGCCACAGCACCTATTGCTGACTGCTAGTGGTATAGATGAAGAAAATTATTACACATTGGTGGCAGAAGTATAAAGTGTTATCTTTTTAGGAGGCAATTTGGCAAGATCTATTTTTTGAAATATGCATATCTTTTGGTTCAGCAATTCTACTGGTTCCTGAATTCACACAGAAGAGTAAAGGGCTCAGCATAAACAAGACAATTTTGAAGATGAAAAAGGAGAAAGTATCAACCAATCAGATATTGAGACATTATAAGTCTGAAATAAAGATTCTATTTCTTAAAAATAGAAGTGCAAATACATGACTCCACATGACAAATGCATTTATTATGGCACTGTTCATGGGGGGGGACCCTCAAACTGGAAACAAAGTGAATATTCACAGCAGATTTGGTAGACTGCCCACTTTCACTTTAGTTAAGCCCTTTCTTGTGTGTTTATGTTACAGTGACTGGAAAACTAAAGACATCCCAATCTCCCTCAAAGCTAGGACTTTAGATTATGATTTAATTTCAACAATGAAATGCTCTAGTGCAGATCTGAAAGATACAATGAAAGTTTGGAGTTCAAAGTTCTAGTGGTAGTTTCCTGATCACCAAGTTGCAACTAAGGTAGTGTGATTCTAGAGTCAGCAGATGGAACTGCAGCTTCCAGAATGTAACAGAAGTATCAGCTCCCTTGGAGAACAGGGTCTGTAGGATTGTTGTGGGTGTGATTCCTGGAGGCCTAGCTTAGAGCCTGCTACTTAGGCCCCTCCAATGATTTTTATAAGTCCAGACCTCCCTACATTAAATTTCTTTACATATAAAATAACTACTTTCTGTTATATGCAACTGAACAAAATGATTGAATAAATTGTGAATAATCACTCCTTATCAAGGAATACTAAACAGCCACTGAAAAGAATAAATTAGATCTATACTAGATGACTAGGGACTTTCACAAGATACTTCCACATGAGAAGGTAATAATACAGGAAAATATGATTCCATTTTTATAAAACAACCACCAGCTCCCTGAAGTCTGCATAAACACATGTACCTATATGGTTTTAAGAGCATAAAGATAATATTCAAGGTCACATATCAGGTTGTGACTATACATTATAGGTTATAGCTAGGTTATTGGGAAAAGGCTGATAAGGAGAGAGAACGTAGAGAGGGAAAGTTTAGTGTTTAAAAAATAGCAAGCATGATATGCTCTTAAATATGTAAAATTACTTATATATTTATATGTGTATGTATAAAGAATGCTTAAACGGATAACCAATATTAACCTCAGGATGGTGGGATTTCAGGTGGTATTTGTTTTTATATGATCAGGAAAAAAATAAAGGTTTTTTCATAGTGGGGAAAAAAATAAACCCTGGGAATTACAATAGTAACAAAAGCTATAATTACTTAGGAAAAAATCCTATAAAAATTTAACAAGATCTTTATGGAGTAAGTAAATGGAGTATTATACAATATTAATGGATTAGAGTTTCCATATAATAAAAACAATTCTCCAAATTAACCTATAAACTCAAAGCAATTCTAATAAATCTCAAAAGAGAATTTTCACAGAACTTGACAAGTTGGCTCCTGAATTCACACAGGAGAGTAAAGGGCCCAGCATAAACAAGACAATTCTGAAGATGAATAAGGAGAAAATATCAACCAATCAGATATCAAGACGTTATAAATCCGCAATAACTAAAAGTGTGGTATTGTACAAAGACAGATCATACATAAATGAAACAGACTAGAGAGTATAAACAGACCCACAGGTACAGAACTTGGTGAGTGTTGATGGCGATGTTATACATTAGTAGAGAGCACAAGATGGCAAATAAACATGAATTGCTGCTCTTCTTTCAGAAGCCACCATGGAAAGGCAACAGAATAGACCGGTTAATGGGTAACAGGATATACTATAAAACCACTGAAGAACCTCTGGGAGACAGAAAGTGATTGGAGACCAGTGGGTATATGGGAAATGCCAGCCTAGAATATAAGATGGTCAGGCAGAGGATGGACTGGGGACAGCATTTTCCTTGTTTTTCTTCTTTTCCCCACATTGTTTGGGTGAGATGCTGCTCACCTCATACCTCTCAGGGGCAGAAAAGCAGTATCAGCCCAGTTCCACTGAGTTTATAAGTCCTGTTATGGCAGACCTTGAACCTGGCTGGTGTGGGGAGCAGCTAACAACAGGTGCAGATCAATGTCTTAACCCCTGAGCAGCCCTACCCCTAGCCCAATCCCAAGGGATGAAGCTCTTGAAAGAGAGCAGAACTCAGAAAAAAGATACAGGGAACAATTAAACCCAGACTAAAATAACGCAAGTCACCAATCTATCACTATAACCACCAATCACATCATACACACACAATAAACTCATCAGAAAAGGTCTCTTCTCCCAGGTATACATTATACATAGTAGCTAATACTCCCAAGGCAGTGAGAGTTCACAGGGGAAGATAATGACACAAAAGAGGTGCACATGCACCTCATGGTAAAGGAAGCAGAATATTGATTCTGACCAGACAGATATGAATTGTGTGTGTGTGTGTGTGTGTGTGTGTGTGTGTGTGTGTGTGTGTGTGTGAAGCAGGGTTTATTGAGAGGACAGAAAAGTTCCCACAGTAGGAGGGGACCCGAGGGGGTTGCCCATGAATTTAAGAAATACGTTTAACTAGAGAAAATATTGGAAATATGAAGCAGGAACACACAACTATAAAGAATAAGCTATATCAACAATGTAACAGTTGAAATTAACTAAACAAATAGGTTTATCTGCAGAGTACAGAGAGCCGAAAAACAAATGAATGATATGAAAGATAACAGCAGGAAACTTTCCACAAAAGAGTTAAGATCAAAGAGATGGCAAAAATAAAAGTTGAGATGTGAAGGTTTGAAATGGAAGCATTAATAGAAATCACAGGTGAGAGGAGAACAAATTACAAAGAGGAAATATTTAAAGAAACTGTGACTGAAAAATTTCCAAATTTAGAAAAAAATGTAAGACAGCAGATTTAAAGAGTTCATAGAACACTAACAGGAGACATTAGAAATAAAAACCGGCTGGGCTCGGTGGCTCAGCCTGTAATCCCAGCACTTTGGGAGGCCGAAGCGAGTGGATTGCCTGAGCCCGCGGGTTCGAGACCCGCCCGGGGCAACTTGGCAAGACCTCGTCTCTACAATAAATCAAAAAAATTAGCCAGGTGTGGTAGCGCGCGCCTGTAGTTCCAGCTACTTGGAAGGCTGAGGCGGAAGGATCACCAGAGCCCAGCAGGTGAGGCTGCAGTGGCCAGGAGCAGCCACTGCACTCCAGCCTGGGCGACAGAGGGAGACTCCAACTCAAAAGAAAACCCAAACAAAAAAACAAAAAAACCTCCCATACTCAGTAGAGAAAATACTGAAGTCTTCTAGAGGCAAAAATTATGTCACAAAGCAACAATCTGCTCTTAATAGTTCGTGGCTATTAATAACAAAGCTGGGAGCTGCAAGACAGTGGTATATAGTAAGTTAAGTGCTGAAGGATGGTGAGTTTGAACTTAAAAATTTACATCAAAACTATGTTTAAATTTATCTATTTTCCCTTTTCTTACTTTCAATTATGCCTTCATTTCTCAAATGGTTGAATGTTTCCTTCCATTTCTTTCCTAAGTTCTGCCAGCTCCTGCTTCATCTCCAGTTACCTCATCATCTTGATCCTAGGCTCTTCTTCTCTGCTCAATGCTTTTGAGTTCAATAGTTAACTATTTCATTCAGTTATTAAAACTCATGGCCAAGTATTTAGTTACAACTGTTATCTACTCTATGGCATTTTTTTCCCGATAAATATTTTTAGTTTAGTTTTATTTTCCTATTTCTTCCCTCTATTTTTTTTCCTCAAAGCATTTTGGTATAGATCCTTTGTCTTTCGTGATGACCCAATTTTTTTGGAAGCAGTTAAGGAAGGTTTTCCTGGATGTGCAAAGGTTTGTAAGAAGCACTGAAATTTTCCTTAATATTCAGAATTTTGTGATTAATTTGCTTAGTGTTTACTTCTCAACGTGGCAATAGGCATCTATGCTATGTACCCCCCCACCCCCACCTCACTCCCAACACACACACACAATGTATGTAAAGCCTGTGGATCCTCTTCCCATTGTTACAAACTAAGGTTTTAAAACTTCTCCCCTCTTAGTAAACTGTTCATCTTTGGGAAATATACTCTGCAACCTCTTTCTGCTATCTGAAACCACAGCATCCTTGTTTCCTCTCCTATGCACTTGTGCTTAATAACTTCTGCTTTTGGCAATCCTTCTATTTTTATGGCTTGGTTTTAGAGCTGTCTTCAGGTTGTGTCTCCCACAAATGGGGTTTGTACTCTTCTTAGTTTCCACAAAGTGGGGAAAGGGCAATGTTACACTACCATCTTCACAGAAAAAACAATGTAAACAACTTAAGTGAGAGGGTGAAAGAAAAATATTCAAGTCCTCAGAGTTACCACACAGATACTTTTTGAAATCAACATCAGCCAGAAGAAAAATAAATATGGAGGGCAAGCAAGATGCAAATATTAAAAAAAAAAAAAGAAAGAACAGTAATCAAAGTTAAAATTCTATAAGACACCAATATGGTAGGAGGATATATCAGAGCTATGTGGCTAGTTCCTTTGGTATTGGGAGGCTTCTTGGAAAATTTAGCATTTTGAGCTGGACAGTCTTTTGAGATCATATCTCATTTGGAAGGTGCTGGTGCTCTAGGCCCTTCTAAGAGGCACACTTTGCCTTATTTGTCTTTAAATGCTAGTATGTAGTGCAAAGTTGAGAACTAATAAATTGTAAATTGAAGGTCACGTAGCACATGAAGATAGTCACTAGGTCACCTGACTCCTGATCCTCTGCTCTTGCTCTTCTAATCCACCATGTTATTCAAACTTTCCCACTAACTAAAATATCATTGCCTGTTTAAGTGCTTTATCAATCAATAATACACATGACATTTTCTCAACTTTTGGTCAAAGATGTAAAACTACAATTTATATTCTTATACCCTTTCTGGGTAAATTAGGGGTTAAGAGGAGTTGCTTTAAGCATTTTGTCAACTGTTATTACAAAAATCTGACCAAATTCTTAGACTAGTTGGGATCTGGGGAGGAAAGGGTGGTGACAGTGGATTGAGTCTCTGGTGAAAAAATGATTACTTTTGTGGTGGGGGAAGGGTGTAATAGTAGAATATAGCTAACTGCTCTAAATACTGAAGACCTACTTATTCAAATGATTTACTGATTTGCTCTAGTTTTTGTTTCATCTTCTACCACTCCATCGCTCTAGCCTAAGATAGCAAGTACAGTAGTATTGACTGACCTAAAAAAATTTTAAAAGATTTTCTATCCATTCACTGAGGCTCTGGCATTGAAAATTATTTTTCCTTTACTCCCTTCTTCTTGCCAAGCCTCAGACAGACTACCACCCTCCAAGGAAGCCTGTTCTGCTTGTTTTGGAGCTGCTGACTTTTAAAATATTTGACGCTGGTCTCCTACCCCCACTCTGGGTCCAGAGCTCACAGCCAAGTGCAAAATAATCTGGAAAGGATGGTGGAATGAAAATATGTACCTTTGCAGTATGCTTCCAGACATCCTGGGCTTGAAATAAAGATGTTGTACTATTGTACTCTGTAAAGTACACCAAAGCACAACCACTTGCAGAGGATACACGCACATGACGATGTATGCCAGTCATGTGAAGTAACTTATGAGCTTGTACCTTTGAAAGTTTGCAGCTTGAAGGTTCGCATGTAGGGAACTTACTGTATCTGGTGTGTGTTAAGTATGAGGCCTTGAGCAAATGTCTTTAATACTGTTTTGTTTTGGCTAGGTGTGGTGGCTCACGTCTATATTTCCAGCACTTTGGGAGGCCAAGGCGGGAGGATTGCCTGAGCCTACGGGTTCAAGACCAGCCTAGGCAACTTGGTGAGACCTCATCTCTACAATAAATAAAAAAAATCAGTCGGGTGTGGTGGCGTGTGCCAGCTACTTGGAAGGCTGAGGCAAAAGGATCACCTGAGCCCAGCAGGTCGAGGCTGCAGTTGCCATGAGTGTGCCACTGCACTCCAGCCTGGGCAACAGAGTGACTCTGACTGAAAAAAAAAATATTTAGTTTCAGTTTCCATATTTTCATTCTTTATAACCTCTATGAGCAGATAACCTCTATAACCTGGCTTCAAGGAGAACAAGCACTTTGAGTTTGTGGTAAATATAAGCTCTTTCCCTAGGGCAGCTTGTCAAGTCAGAACCTTAGTCTTTGAGGAAGTGCTCATTCTAACTAGACAGAACTTGACATAACCCCCACTCCCCACAAGTTGCCCTAACACCGAGGACAATGTGAATATCTTCTGGAAACTAACTATAGCCCTAATATGATCTGTAGCATAATCCAATGGCTAAGACAGTCAACTCAATCCTTGTCCATTTTAAAACAACTGTAACAAGACTGTAGGAAGTGATAGTCTAATTGTATTTTGCTTGATCAAATCACATCTGGAATTCATTGCTCACTGGTGGATTTAAATTTTAAGGGAGTCATTGACAAACTGGCAGACATCAGAAGAAGGCAAGCAGATGGTAAGGGTTCTTTAACTATTGTGTAAGTCAGACTATACAGTCCCCCAGTTCTCAAGTACATTGCTTATACATATCTTTTCCACAAATCTATAAGGCAGGCTGATGAAACAGATTACTCTGCACTAGTGTCATGGTTAAAAAAATGTTGTCCTCCTAAATATTTAAAAATCTGTGGCTTCTCCATAGCACAAGCAGGAGTGTATAAATGCTTGCTAATAAGTGAATTTTGCTTTAGAAGTTAGCAACAGTAATTAAGAATAAAAGGTACAGAAGGTTAGTTGCTAGGAACTGAGGAGTGTGTAATAAAAGCTAAGGAAAAGCTGCATTATGAACTTAACAAGAAGAAAACCAAATGATGCCTAGATGACCATTTGTCAGGAAGTTAGTTGAGTTCAACTAAAGTTATTGTCTACTATATGGTAGACAGTAAGTGTCACAGGGGATATTGAAAATGAATAAACCCTGGACCCTGCCCTTAAGTAGAAGGTAGGAAAAGTTGATCTGTAAACTTACACCTACATCAATAGAAATACATATAAGGTACAGAAGTAGTATTGTGGGTTTGAAGAATGAAAAAATATAGGTGTCTGGGCAAAAGGTTGGTCCAGGTAAAAGGAATACCCATGGTGTACTTGGGATTTTGCAATGGTAGGTTTCACTGGATAATAGTTTCCTTCTTTGGGTATAACAGTGAGACAGATGACTTCTAAAGTCCTTTCAAAAACTCAATTTTAAAACCCTTCAAAAGTCTCATAAGATCTTAACATCTCTAGTAATTCTCTGGGAAGTCTAGCTCAAGCCAACAGCTTTAAAACAGTACCGTTCTCTACAAGAGACATATTAGAACATCCAGAAAAGATAAGGGGATTTGCAGCATGTTTGTAAAGTGTGCTATGATTCTTACAATCCATGTTTAAATGCTTTAGCAATTTTGAGCAGAAGGAAATCTAGAATAAACATTTGGAAAATGATTAAGGGGATGTTAACTTGCAAGTCAAATCCAACCTTCTCTAGAGGTTGCCTGAATTCTGGGCCCCGAACATAATTTTTGAGAAGGGGCTTCTTATCCTAATAATTAAAATTTAAGCCAATTCTGTCACTCTTTGTCCCCTTACCCTTTTTTCTTCACAGCATTTATTACTTTATGCTCCTTTACTTGTGTCCACTATAATGTAAGCTCAAGGACAGTGAATGTCTGTCTTATGTATTGCTGTATTCTCAGAGCCTATAGTAACTGGCACATATCAGAGCTTTTATTCCATTTTACTGAATGAATGAATTAATGAGACTTTAGCTGAGGAAATGTACTAGATACATACTTGGTCAGTCGTGATTAGGCTGCATGCCCTTTCTATCTAAGCAGGCTTTACAATTCTGCCCTACTTTCCATGTAGTTGAAGGCCTTTATAACTTTTAAAACTTGACAAATAAACTGCCACTCTTAGTGACATTCAAATCCTTGAAAAGTAGATTTCTGGAAGATTTATTAAACTCTGCGGGCAGCAGGAATAAGGAGAGTGTGTACCAATACTTCTTTGGTTCTCTAGCTCTGCCCATAGGATCTCTATATGTGGTCAAATAAAACCGGATCGATCTTTCATCTTCAATGGTAGTCACAAATACTAAAAGAGCTTGTGTATTACCCTTACTGATCAAAGGAGCAGAATAGTGACAAAATGCTGGAGGATAGTTCTTTCTCGTTCCATGCCTGATACCTATCAGGAGATACTAAATTCAATCTGCCAGAGACTAGCACATTCACTAATGTGTTTTTCACACTCTGGGATAACTGAAAAGACTGTGAGAGGGTTAGGACCTGGGGCCAGATTGACTCTTGAGACTATGATGAGGCAGTAATGCTGACTCCTGGTGAGATGATCTAAAGAAGACAACTGAGAATGGGCACTCTTTCTTCCTTTTTTTTTTTTTTTAAATCTCACTCTTTACTATCAGCACTGTTATCAATACTTAACTTGGAACTTAACCAAAACTTTTTTCATTTTAGACACTGTTCAATGTGTCTCAACTGATCAAACTGGAAACCTTTAATTTTTCCTTCTCCTTCACTTTCTATTATGTCATCAAACCTATTGAAAAATTTTCTTCAATTTGCTTCTCCTTTTTTACTTTCATTGCCAAAGGATTATCATTATGTCTGGAGTACTGCAACAGCTTTCTAATTGGTCTCTGGTTACTCCTTCCTCTAATCCTAATCACTATCATTCTGTGAAATTTTAAGAACACCCAACTTCATCTAGTGACCCTCAATTCAAAACAACAAAGATACCCACACACTCCAATGACTTCATGTTTAATAAATACACTTCAGCTTGGTGCTTGAGACATTCCACAACTGACTGAAATCTTCTAACTGTGTTTTCTTCATTTATTATCACCATCTCCCAACCCTCTGTTTCAGTCAGGTTGGCCAACCACCATCATCTTAATATATCACATTCAATCAATTCCCACATTTTGATGATTCTGACTTTATATGGTATAAACATTTAAGGTTGTTCACAGGATTATACAAATCCTATACATTTTTCAAGATCCAAATGAAGATTAATCTCTAGGTCTTCCTCTACTCTTGGTTTCCTTATGTTTTAAATTTCTATGAAACACTGTCTATTCCATTCATTTGCCAGGGTCATATTTCACATTGAAATTTAACCAACTTCTTTCATATTTCTATCTTATGTCATGTGTATGTCTTATATCAAATAAATAGTAAGCTTCTGGTGAAGGTTTCTGAAGGAATTTCTAATCTAATTTGTTCTTCACTCAAATTATTAACCGCTAATCAACTGAACCAACAGCATTTAAAATTTCCCTTTGCATATAAGAATGCCTGTTCTGTATTAAGGGCAAAATAGACTATCGACTTGTATTACCATGTAATAATCTTAAGACTTTACTTTTGCAAATAACAGCTAAATACTTAGGAGTAGACAGATGACACAATTTTCTTCTTTGCTTTATTATTTTGTATTTCTGAGCTTATATGTTAAAAATTTGTGGCCTATTACTTCCAAATAAGAAACCAGCAAATTAATTTATGAATACTGGAAGTAAGAAAGTGTTAAATCCTAATGGACACTTGAGTGAAAAGTTTAAAATTAATATTTTTAGACTTAAAAAAAAATCCCTATCTGGAAAAGCTGGACATGTGAAAGAAACTATATCTGGGTCCTCCAAAAGTGCAGCACTAACGTCAAAAGAAGAAGAATAAAAAAAAAAACCCCAGCAGATAGAGGTTCTAGGACCTGCAGAACACTCTTTAATTAATAATAAAGCCTGTCCAAGTACTAAATACAATTATACTAGGCAGGTGACCCATATTAGTGACAGAACAACACTCACTTTTCTAAAGTTAAAATATGCTACTTATATGGAGGGAGGTGATACTGAGTAGTTGTTAGGTGCTGATGTAGAGAAGCAGAGAGATCAATCTAGTTCGTATGAGTTACAGAATAGAGAATGTTCTCAGCTAAAGAAAGTGTTGAATTAAAAAACTAGTCCACAGAGGCAGAATTACAACCAATGACAAGATTTACAAATTACATCATGTTCAAGTATAATAAAGACAAAAACAAATGTTTATTTATTTTTTAAAAAATTTCTAAAACCAAAACTTACCTGTTAGTACTTCTTTATTAGTCTAACTTTATTTTTTAAAAGTCTTTAAACATACATTCAGGACAAAAATAAAGTTCCAAAGTTTTAGGAAGCCATACATTAATTTATAATTATCTATGTATTTTTAGACCAATGTCAAGAGTTATATACACTAGCACCTCTTAAAAGAAATGTTTAGCCTGGCATGGTGTCTCATACCTATAATCCCAGCACTTTGGGAGGTGGAAGTGAAAGGATAGACTGAGCCCATGGGTTCAACTCCAGCCTGGGCAACTTGGAGAGATCTCATTTCTACAATAAATCAAAAAACAGTCAGGTGTGGTGGTGTATGCCTGTGGTTCCAGCTACCTGAAAGGCTGAGGTGCAAGGATTACCTGAGCCCAGAAGGTAGAGGCTGGGCAGGCCATGAGCGGGCCACTGCACTCTAGCTTGGGCGACAGTGAGACTCCGACTCAAAAACAAAACAAAACAAATGTTTATATACCTCATCTACAACACTAGCCTGTAGCACAAAGCGTCCATACAACGCCATTAAAAAACAAACAGATACGCTGAAACAGAAAAAAACTCTAGTTTGAATATAATAAATTGTACCAAGAGAGCTCTCTCCCATTATCCTTTAGGACAATTAGAGAATTCTTTCAATTTATATCCTCAACCCAGCAGGTACAGTTTAATAAAATAACTTGAATTGCTAAGTCCTAAATTAAAACATCACTTACAATACTTTCCTAGTTAACTACAATTTTCTTCTTTTAGCAATTATTAATTTCTTAAGATGAATTGTTTTTATGAGTTCCATAGTGTTAGTATATTCCAATAATAAATTTATTATTATATAATTTATCATTTCACACATAATTAATAAACATCTATCTAAAAAACTTAAAATATGCCTTCAATATAGACAAATTCTGTTCTTAAAAAGAAGCATTCAGTAAATTTTCTTCTGAATTCACTTCTCCAGAAGCCCAGTCCTTAAGGAATTCTGGAGTCTAGCTATGTTGGCATCCAATGCTGCAAGGCCATTTCTGAAGTCTTGTTCATCACAAGAAGTGAATGTTGAAAAAGAAGAGATGCTCCAGTCAGACATCAAGTCAGAATTTAAAAAACTACCATCACAGACAGTATTGTCTTTCACTTGAATGCTGTTGCTGTGACAAGCTGATGGGTCATGACATGTAGCCTGTTCCTCTGGATCCTCAGTGGCAACAGGGATCTTACCAATTGCTTCCTTTATTTTCTTGAGGAGCTGTTTGTCCTCTGTATCAGCTGCTACTCTGGAAAGTTTTTCAGGTGTATCTTCCACTTCCTTTATCAAAGAAGAACAAACTAAGGGCATACATAGTTTAGTTTCTTTTTCAAAGACAAGTCCACTGTTGCTGACTAGCTGTGTTGTAGCTGCACTTATCTGTGGCTGGGGGGATATTCTCTTAGAAAGTGGTGATTTCTTATTAGAAGTGCTTCTGGCGAAAGGAATGTAAATTGTATTATCCAAATTATGCTCATCTTCTATTAAAGTCATAGTTTCACTTCCTTCATCAGAACCCCGTTTTGAAAGAGTGGAAATTATTCCAGGCGCAGATACTTCTTCCATGTCCCTAGTGTTGCTATGCTGAAGGCCTTTGGAGGGCTGAACATTTTCATAAGGCCTGTCTAGCTCTGTGATTTCCTCATTTTTAATCATAGAAAGTGGCTCTGAATGTATAAAACTGTGATTTGCTTCTAACTTATTTAGGTAGCTCATTATGGAAGTGTGAGCAGGAGCTGGGTCATGCTGAAGTTGTTTATCATGAATGTTCAGAAGTGATTTAGTAAGGTTATTCCCAGGTTTGCAGTGAATGCTGTCCACACTAAGATCTGCGAGAAGCTTTGCCATACTGTTCTGTAAAATTCTGTTAAGAAGAATTTAGTACACTAATTATTATTAATTTTTTACTGTTTTTTTCATTCGCTTATATATACCTCCATCTTAAAAAAAGGATTTGAGGCATGCACCTGGTTCTTAATATGAAAACAAGCAACAAAAAGTACAATATCACAGAATATGCTTTAGCAAGAGTAAATTAAAATAACAAATGATAAAATATCTTGGTCTGTATCAAATTTATTATTATGTCTAAAAACAGAAGCTCAGAATTTTTTTTATTTTTTAGCATGGAGATGCTTCATATGGAGCAGCACTATAAATTAAGCCTTACAGTAATAAATCAGCCTCATATAGGTAGGCTAAGAAACAAAGGAAAATATAAAATACACAATTCATTTGTTATGAATTCTGTTGGAAATCAAGTTATTTTCCTACACACACACACACACACACACACACACACACACACACACACACACACACTAGAAAAAAAGGATGATTAGATATAACTATCTGGCATAATAGGTATAAGCAACAGCTAGGTACCAGAAAAGTATATATGGAAAACTACACAGAGTTTGATGAAAGTATAAATGAAATCAAATTCTAGTGCAATCATTAGCTGTGGTATTGGGCAAGTCACTTAACCTTTCTAAATCTCAATTTCCTCCACTGTAAAATAAGATATAAGAGTAAAATACCAGCACCCGTGTGTTCATTGTGCACAATTCACAATTGCAAAGATGTGGAATCAACCTAAATACCTATCAACTCATCAGTGGATAATGAAAATGTGGTATACATACACCAGGGAATAATACTACACAGCCATAAAAAAGAATGAAATCATGTCCTTTGCAGCAACATGGGTGGAGCTGGAGATCATCATCCTAAGTGAACTGACTCAGAAACAGAAAACCAAACACAGCATGTTCTCACTCATGTGTGGGAGCTAAATGGTCACAAAGTTGGAAATAATAGACACTGGGGACTCCAATAAGGGAGGAGGGGGAAAGGGGTTCAGAAACTACCTAGGGGCCGCAATGTTCACTATCTGGGGAATATGGGCCACTTGAGACCCAATCCCCACCACTACACAATATGTCCATGTAACCAATACATATGTGCACCCCCTGAATCTAAAATTAAAAAATATATAAGGGTAAAGTGCTTAGTGCAGTTTCAGTCTAAATGGGTGTTCATTTGATGGCAGCTTTTATTATTAGTCCCATTAAAGCCATTTTATTCCAAGTCATTAATCTATTTAAATTTAATCATTTATGGTCTTACAAATCAACGAGAAAAAGCATACAAATTTAAACAAAGATACAAAGGATATCAACAGGTAATTAATAAAAATACAACTAGCCAATAAACGTGTTTTAAAAGTTCAACTTTTAATCAGATAAATTCAAAATTTTTAAATGTGATTTTTTTTTGGCTTATCAAACCAGCATGTTGGTTTGATAAGCCAAAAAAATATCCTCTGTTAGAGATGCTTAGAGAAGCAGGTACTACTAATGGGAGTATACTCGTACAATGGCATAGCTCTTCTGGAGAACAAATGGGCAATATATTTCAGAAGATCTATGTATCTCACACCCTTTGACCTACCAACTTGCACTTGTAAAAATATATCCTACTTATCTACACAAAGGTTGTAACCAGATATATTTACAAAGATATTATTTATAAAATTGATAGAAAGATATATCTTATCTTCAAAAAGTGGATTGACTCAGGTAAATTATGGTATAACTGCATCATAGTCACTTATAGTAATGTAAAGAATATTTTTATTGATACGGAAATTTTCACTATATAAGGTTAAATTAAAAAGAGTAGGACATAATAATATAGACTACTACTTTTAAAGAATAGTCACACACATCAACATTTACTATAAGAAGAAAATCTCTATACTAAACTATTAGCAGTAATTACATCTCTGGCTATAGACTAAATGGTTTACTCCTACAAAAGGAAAAACAAATTTTTTCCAACTGGGCTTATGCTGTCGTCTTAAATATGCTGTCTCCTGATTTCAGATTGCTCTTCAAATGGCAATGGGTCCTGTCACTTCTTTTCATACCTCTCTCAGGAACGTAATAAGGAGAGTGACACCAGCAAGGTAAGAGTTTTCTGGCTTCAGTCTCTCTCACAGAAATCTAACCAGCAACTATCCACAGACAAGTATACCTTCATGCATACCCCAGAACTCAGAAGTGAGGCTGAGACATCCTCTTCAACCACAGAACTGAGAAAAGCTGCAAGCATTAGAAGGGTAAGAGGTAAGCAGGAGGCATCGCATTTCCAGACTTTAAACTTCTATAAGGCTACAATAATCAAAACTGACTGGTACTGGTACAAGAACAGGCATATAAACCAACAGAACAGGATAGAGATTCTGGAAGCAAAACCTCAATTTCTCAACCAACTCATCTTTGACAAAGCCTTCACTAACAACCACTGGAAAAACAGGCTGGTTACATGCAGAAGATTAAAACAGGAACCCTACCTATCATCATACACAAAAATCAACTCTAAATGGATCAAAGACCTAAATGTAA
>NW_007180265.1:0-978 GCF_000164805.1 Carlito syrichta
ATTCACATTCAGACTAATTATTGAAATGTGAGAGTTCATCCCTATCATGGAGTTCTTATTGAGTTATTGTTATTCCACTTGGTTTTTTCTTTTTTCTTTTTCTTTTTTTTTTTTTTTTGTCTTTCTTTTGGTTTTGGGGTTGGTTCATGTATATTTTATTCTTTTCCCTGTACTCTTGTGAAGAACGTTGTTCTTTTTTCCTTTTCTTCTGTGTTTAGTACTTTCTTGAGTGTTTCATGTAGAGATGGTTTTGTGGCTGCATAAGTTCTTAGGGATTGGATATCTGGGAAAGATTTTAATTCTCCCTCACTGATGAAGCTTAGCTTGGCTGGGTAGGTTATTCTTGGTTGAAATTGTTTATCCTTTAGGACTTTGAAGATAGGGCTCCAAGCTCTCCTAGCCTGCAGGGTTTCTGCAGATAAATCTGCTGCTATTCTGATTGGTCTTCCATGGTGGGTGATCTGGCCTTTTTCTCTTGCTGCCTTTAGGATTTTTTCTTTTGTGCCTACTTTATTTAGGCGAATTATTATGTGTCTAGGAGTTGGTCTTCTCATTTGTTGTCTTGCGGGGGTTCTCTGGATCTCTTGTGTTTGAATTTTTGTATCACTGATTAGATGAGGGAAATTTTCTTGAATGATCTCGTGGAAAGTTTGTTCCAATGTGGTCTCTGTTTCTCTTTCTACCTCAGGGAGTCCGATTATTCTTAGGTTAGGCCTCTTGAGGTAGTCACTCATCTCTTGAAGGCTTTGTTCTGTCTTTTTTAGCTTATTTTCTGTGTTTTTAAGAGTTTGGGTTATTTCTATATTTTGGTCCTCAAGCTCTGAGATTCTTTCTTCTGCTTGGGTAATTCTGCTTTCCATGCTTATCAATTTGTTATTTATTTCATTCACAGTATTCTTTATTACTGTTATCTCAGATATCAGCTCCTTCCTAGTTTCTTCTTGTGTCTCCTCAATTCTTTTTAGTCTCTCATTATTG
>NW_007180266.1:0-762 GCF_000164805.1 Carlito syrichta
TCAGTTCTTAGGGATTGGATATCTGGGAAGATTTTAATTCTCCCTCACTGATGAAGCTTAGCTTGGCTGGGTAGGTTATTCTTGGTTGAAATTGTTTATCCTTTAGGACTTTGAAGATAGGGCTCCAAGCTCTCCTAGCCTGCAGGGTTTCTGCAGATAAATCTGCTGCTATGCTGATTGGTCTTCCATGGTGGGTGATCTGGCCTTTTTCTCTTGCTGCCTTTAGGATTTTTTCTTTTGTGCCTACTTTATTTAGGCGAATTATTATGTGTCTAGGAGTTGGTCTTCTCACTTGTTGTCTTGCAGGGGTTCTCTGAATCTCTTGTGTTTGAATTTTTGTATCACTGATTAGATAAGGGAAATTCTCTTGAATGATCTCGTGGAAAGTTTGTTCCAATGTGGTCTCTGTTTCTCTTTCTGCCTCAGGGAGTCCGATTATTCTTAGGTTAGGCCTCTTGAGGTAGTCACTCATCTCTTGAAGGTTTTGTTCTGTCTTTTTTAGCTTATTTTCTGTGTTTTTAAGAGTTTGGGTTATTTCTATATTTTGGTCCTCAAGCTCTGAGATTCTTTCTTCTGCTTGGGTAATTCTGCTTTCCATGCTTATCAATTTGTTATTTATTTCATTCACAGTATTCTTTATTACTGTTATCTCAGATATCAGCTCCTTCCTAGTTTCTTCTTGTGTCTCCTCAATTCTTTTTAGTCTCTCAATTATTGTTTTGATATCTACATTTGCATTTTGAGACCCTTCATTCTGGGGAA
>NW_007180267.1:0-671 GCF_000164805.1 Carlito syrichta
TGGCTGCATCCATGATTCCATCTTCTACAGGGTGGGTGCAATCAAGAGTGAACTTCAGAACCTGCTTCTTTTTTTTGCCCCCCTTCGCCACAAGCTTTTTCACGGGCGCCATGGCGGCAGCGGAGGCAGAAAGGTATTTCTTCCTTTTCAATCTGTATAGTTTTTATTATTTTCCTATTCATATTACACAGACAATAACTTCTAGCACTATGTTGAATAAGATTGGTGAGAGTGGACATGTTTGCCTTGGGTTCGATCTTGAGGGAAAGCATTCAGTCATTCACTATTCAGTATGGTGTTTGCTGTAGGGTTTTTGTAGATACTCTTTATCAAGTTGAGAAAGTTGCCCTCCATTCCTAGCTTGTTTTTTTTTTTTTTTTTTTTGAGTTGGAGTCTCACTCTATTGCCCAAGTTGGAGTGCAGTGGCATGCTCACAGCCACTGCAGCCTTGATCTGCTGGGCTCAGGCGATTCTTTCGCCTCAGCCTTCCAAGTAGCTGGAACTACAGGTGTGGCTAATTTTTTTTATTTACTGTAGAGATGAGGTCTCGTCAAGTTGCCCAGGCTGGCTTTGAATCCGTGGGATCAGGCAGGCCTCTCACCTCGGCCTCCCGAAGTGCTGGGATTAAAGGCTTGAGCCACCGTGCCCAGCCCATTCCTAGTCTTCTCAGA
>NW_007180268.1:0-1956 GCF_000164805.1 Carlito syrichta
ATGGGCTTGTGAAATGTCTAACATAAGAATTGGCACATAATAAGTGTTTAAATCAGTGTTCATGGAATTAATGAAAGTTGAATGAATAGTTCTGAACATGGTTCTTAAAGTAAGTTTCTACCCTGGGAAACATGGTGAGACTCTTTCTCTACAAAAGATAAAATAATTAGCCAGGCACGGTAGTATGAACCTGTAGTTGTAGCTACTTAGGAGGCTGAGGTGGGAGGGTTGTTTGAGCCCAGGAAGCAGAGCTACAGTGAGCTATGATCACGCCACAACACTCCAGCCTGAGCAAAAGAGAAAGATACTGTCTGTAAATACGCACACACACACACACACACACACACAGACACACACACACACAGACACACACACACACACACACACTACACACACATGTGTGTAATGTATATATATGTGTGTGTGTGTGTGTGTGTGTGTGTGTGTGTGTGTGTGTGTGTGTGTGTGTGTGTGTGTGTGTGTATAGAGAGAGACAGAGAGAGAGAGAGAGAGACCCTTGAAAAGAAAATTCTCTGACTGACTACAGGCTTATTGCAAGCAAAAGAAGCCAGAATTTTCTGAAGATCTGCATCGACCCAGAATTCTAAAATAAACTAAACTTTTATTGAAAGAAAGAGTGAATTTTCGGATTTGCAAAGATTAATAAAATGTATTACTCACAGATCTTCACTGAATAAGCAACTAAAGGATGTTCATTAGCAAGGGAAAAAGTGAAGACAGAAGAAGGGACTGGTAACAAAAAGCAAACAAAAAGTTACAACATTTGGTAAATCTAATTTTGACTGTTATTTTTAGCAGTAGTAGTATTATTACAAATAATTTTGCATCAGAAGTAAGTGGATATAAATTAATAAGCAAGAATTGTGCCTGACATATGTAGGATATACAGTAAAAGTTTCATGGATAAAGGAGCTTTACTGAACAAATTCCATGGGAACTCTCCTGGAATATTATCTAACTTTACAAAATACTCAAGGTACTTAATATATCTTCTCCTCCAGCACTGAGCTGCCATCTTGGCTCAAGCTTCTAAACCTTGACTATTACCTCACTTTGAATGAGTTCTTTCCATGGAAGACATCACATAACACAAGTTAAACCCTGGCTCAGACTCTGTAGTCAAGTCCAGGTATGTCTGATCACAGGGTCATCAGAATTCAGGCTCAAGTTAAGACTTCATATGATAAAACTGAAGTAGACTCAAAAAAGTTGATTCTGATATTCTTACAACTTTTGAAAATGTTCCTTTTAAATTGCTTTAGTTAACTTGTAACTTGCCAGTCTGGTGAACTTAGAACTGGCTTAAAGAATAGCTTATTATTTGCTTTCTGGCTTTGAATAGGGACCAGTGGTGCACTGGACAGGTGCATAAAATTTTTCCTCCTTGCAGTTGGTTGACTTCTGGCTTTAAGTATAAGAATCTTGTTTTTGCTTGTTTGTTTGTTGTATTTTATTTTCCTGTGTCTTTATTCTACGTTTTCTGGTGTGTTTCTTTGTGGGAAGGTGGCAGAAAGGATTGTTTTGTTTTCGCTGCTACTTCTGTGACTTTGCTTCTTATCCCTTAAGGTGATCATAGCAGCTAGGTTCTTACAGTATGAAGAGGGTCCCACTGAGTTTAAACTATCTTGCCTAAGGGTAAATCACAAAGATCCCACTCCTGTTTCTCTCAAAAGTAGAAGTAAAAATCAGTTGAATATTAATACCTAATTTATTTTTACTTAAACATTTTCCATGTTGGTGTATTATCAGTGACAGGTTTTTACCCTTCTTTGATCTGTGGAGCAATTGTACCAGAATAACATGATATTCTGATTGTTGAGCTCTGTATAGATTTAGTGAGTCCCTAACTCTGGATATTAGACCTAGAAATATGATAACCTTCCTATGTGTTTCTCTACCACACTAACTTTGGGAATTCTTGATCCATGTGCATGT
>NW_007180269.1:0-397 GCF_000164805.1 Carlito syrichta
TGGAAAGCAATGTGATGATTCCTAAAAGCTCTAAATATCAACCTCCCTTATGACCCCGCAATCCCCCTATTGGGAATATACCCTCAAGAACTCAAATCACTCTATCAAAAAGATAGCTGCACACGAATGTTTATTGCAGCATTGTTCACAATAGCAAGAACCTGGAACCAACCATGCTGTCCATCAAAAGAGGACTGGATTAAAAAAATGTGGTACATATACACGATGGAATACTATGCAGCCATAAGAAAGAACAAATTCATGAATTTAGCAGCAACCTGGATGGAGTCTATAATACTGAGTGACCTCTCACAGAAACAAAGATATGAGTATCACATGTTCTCACTCATATAGTGGACTTTGGTCATCCAACGTATTACCATAAGAAAATGACTGA
>NW_007180270.1:0-10807 GCF_000164805.1 Carlito syrichta
GACCTCTCACAGAAACAAAGATATGAGTATCACATGTTCTCACTCATATAGTGGACTTTGGTCATCCAACGTATTACCATAAGAAAATGACTGACGGTGGTGGGAAACTATGGTGGGGTGAGGGGAAGGGAGATGGGATTAATGGTAGTAAATATCTGTCTGGGGACGGGGAGACACTTCTTATCAGCAAGGGTGCCTGAATGAAGCATATTTGTATATCTAACGCTCAACTGTACCCCACAATATCATAATAAAAAATATTGATTAAAAAATATAAAAATGGAGAAAATGTTGGGAAGAAACTGAGGAAAATATAAGAACAATAAAAATAAAACCCAAAAAGGAATGATGGAAATGAAAACAATTATACTATTTTGTGAGTTAGCTGTGAATAGTGTTTAAAATAAGCTTAATGTAACACTGGAATATAGTTATAACAGAATTTATAATTACAACCACATTGGGGGAAGTTGGGATTGGAGAGCAGGGAGAGAAAGGATGTGTGTATGCTGTAGTGGGGGGAGGTGAAAGGATCCAAATTCTCATCTTTCATATGAGTTCAAGTTATAAAACTGTTGGAGTATTCTAAATTTGAGCTGAAGAGAAACTACAAAAGCTGTATAAGTGAGAGGAAAGTTCAGATCTTTCAAGGAGAGAGATAGATTCTTTGGGACTTGGAGGCTGGATGAAGTTAGTGAGTGAGGAGGAGGTGCTTAAATTCAGTTTGTGGATTAGTTGCCTGGACAATGGTAAAAATAATAATAAATTTAGCAAATGATATCTGAGGGGGAGAAACAATGGGATTCAAGAAAATGCCGAATTCAGTTTGAAACACTTTGAGCTTGAGAAATATAGACTAAAATAGAGTTTTTGGTAAAAGTTTGGGTTATACAGATAGGACAGTGGTTTTCAAATATGAGCAATTTTGCCACCCAAAGTTCATTTGACAATGGAGAAAATTTTGAGTGTAACAACTGGTGTGTGTGTGTGTGTGTGTGTATGTGTGTGTGTGTGTGTTTGGGGGATACTATTTGGCAACTAATGAGGAAACTAGGATGCTATGCACCCTATACTATACAAGGCAGCCTCCAAATGAAAAATTATCTCATCAGAAATGTAAAAAGTCCCAAGACTGAGAAATCTTGATGTATATAAATATGGATGAGGAACAGGGGAAGGGGTACTAACATCTGTCGGGTTTTTCTATATGTCAGGCACATTTCTGATACTTTATGTGAATTTTTTTTTTTTTTGAGATGGACTCTCACTCTGTTGCCCAGACTGGAGTGCAGTGGCACACTTGCAGTCACCTCAACCTCGACTTGCTGGGCTCTAGCGAGCCTTCCACCTCAGCTTTCCAAGTAGCTGGAACTACAGGCACACGATACCATGCCCGGCTAATTTTTTGATTTATTGTACAGACGAGGTCTTGCCAAGTTGCCCAGACTGGTTTCAAACCCCTGGGCTCAGGCAGTCCTCTTGCCTTGGCCTCCCAAATTCCTGGGGTTACAGGCTTGAGTCACCATAGCCAGCCTATGTGAATTAACTCATGTAATTTCCACAACAACCCTATGAGACAGGTCTTTTATTAGCCTCATTTTATAGATATCTATAGGTTACATAGATGCAAATATACATACAAGGCTCAAAGAAATTCTGTCAATTGTTTATGGTCTCACACTTGAAATTTAAGAAGTCTGGATTTAAACTCAGTCTGATATGAGAGCCCACTCCCACCCTCCCAAACACTTACTACATCTTTTTATTGAGGAGAAATCCACAGCATGAATAGTGTTAAAGATGATAAATCTGATATTTTACTAACTCCATCCCAGAGGCTTATAGGAAAGCAGTAGACATGGCAAGTGACTGTGCCCCAGGATCTCCCCTTTGTAGAGTTATGTGTAGAACCTAGGGGATGGCAAGGAGAATGACAAAGCAAGCCACCCACTATTCTGCAACGGGGATTAGGATTTCCAGATGTGAAATTATAAACTGAGTAAAACATGCATTCCCAACAGACTCAGTATTAGGTCTCTGACACAGGATGTAAACACAAGCTCAGTAACATCTAACCTCAAGGGACTCATCAAACTTGGGAAAAAAATCATAAAGCAGATAATTTTCTGTCTGTCATCAATTTTCTCAACTATAAGGCAACTATATTTTAGATTCTTATTCAAGTCAGCTTACTGTTTAGGAGGCTCATATATGATGATTGTTTTCCTCCATGGGTGTGAAGAGAACCTTCTAGAAAAATTCTCAAATAGAAATAAATTATGACATATTCCACAGAATACCTTTTCTAACCTGTCAAAGACTGAGGTTTGTGCTAGTGCCAATTATTTCCTTCATCACAGAAACTTTGACTCTCTCAGGACAGTGGAAAGGAAGGGCCCTTAAGATCCAGCAGCAATCAGTCCTCCAAGGATAGAAAGGTAAGCATTGAATCAGTTTATTTATTTTTTTGAGTTGTGGCCTCACACTGTAACCCAGACTGGAGTGCAGTGGCATGATCATGACTCACCACAGCCTTGAACTTCTGGGCTTAAGCAATTCTCTCCCCTCATTCTCCTGAGTAACTGGGACCACAGATGTGTGACACCATGCCTGGCTAATTTTTTTATTTTTATTTTTTAAAGAGATGAAGTTTCGTTACGTTTCCTAGTCAGGTCTTAGACGCCTGGGCTCCAGCAATCCTCTTACTTCAGCCTTCCAAAGTGCTGGGATTACAGATATGAGCTACTGCACCTGACCAAAATCACTTCTGTCTTGATAATTGCCTTTCAAACCCAAGACTATATACATAAGTGTTCTGGGTAGACACCAACTATTCTTTGCTTTATTCAGCCCTAATCCTTAGTGAAACTTGAGGAGAAGCGGGGGAATGATGTGCAGAGACTTTGGGAAGTTTACCAGAATTCTCCCTGTACAGAAACATACAACATGGGTAGGGGGAGAGGATAAAAAAGGGAACTATCAGGAATCACCATAGGAAGTATGACTCCTGGGATGCCTTGGGTGTATTTAGACAACTCTGAGTTTGTAAACTAGCAGATTCAAACCTCCCTTTGGAGACAAAGAGTGCAGGTCAGCTGTTAATGTCTCTTTTACCTTTGTTTTTACAGATCACACCCACGGAGTGAATGGCTGTGGAAAATGACTCTTCAGTGACTGAGTTTCTTCTTAAGGGATTAACAGACCTATCTGAGCTCCAACTGCCCCTGTTTTTTCTGTTCTCGGTAAACTATATGGTCACTGTAGTGGGAAACTTGAGCTTAATTCATCTAATTTGCCTGAATTCACACCTTCACACTCCCATGTATTTTTTCCTTTTCAACCTGTCCTTTATTGATCTCTGTTATTCATTTGTCTTTGCCCCCACAATGCTGATGAGCTTTATTTTAGAGAGGAACATCATCTCCTTTGCAGAATGCATGATTCAACTATTTTTCTTCTGCTTTTTTGTCAACTCTGAGTGCTATGTGCTGACAGCCATGGCCTATGATCGCTATGTGGCCATCTGTAAGCCTCTGCTGTACACAGTCACCATGTCCCCTAAGATCTGTTCCTTGCTGATGTTTGGTTCATATGTGATGGGGTTTGCTGGGGCCATGGTCCACACAGAGTGTATGATCAGGCTCATCTTTTGTGATTCCAACATCATTAACCATTACATGTGTGACATCTTCCCCCTCCTCCAGCTCTCCTGCAGCAGCACCTATGCCAATGAGGTGGTGAGTTCTTTCATTGTGGGAACAGTTGTCATAGTATCGAGCCTCATTATCTTAATTTCTTATACTTTGATTCTTTTCAACATCCTTCACATGTCCTCGACTAAGGGTTGCTCCAAGGCTGTGAGCACCTGTGGCTCCCATATAATAACTGTTGGCCTATTTTATGGATTTGGGCTACTTACTCATGTTAAGCCATCATCTGTTGGGTTCATCGGCGAGGGAAAATTTTTCTCAGTGTTTTATACCAATGTGGTACCCATGTTGAATCCCTTCATTTACAGCCTCAGAAACAAAGATGTCAAACATGCTCTGAAGAGAATGCTAAAGAAATTTACAAACTGAGCAGAGCCAATGGTGCTGCCTTAGTTCCTTCCCCCATTCCTGGGTCTTTCTCTCCCCTTCCTGCTCTTTCTCATCCTCTTACTCCTATACTTTTATTTCTCTTCATCTTTCTTTCTAAAGTCTTCTTGACAAGATTTCTACTTTAATATATTTTCTGCTCTCACCATGTAATGCAACCATGTGGGTTTATTCTTGAACTTGAGAGTCATCCTCAGTCTCAAACTAGCCCCAACCTGATCTTTATTCCTCACATTAGATGGATACACTGAGCTGATGTATTTTCCTATTTAAGGATAACAGTATCTACTTTTTTCTATGTGTCTTCCTCATCCAAGATAAGTCAGTCAGTTGGATGCTATCTGACAAGTTCATTCCTTTCTCTGAACAACCGTATAGAGTTCTTTTCTGTTTCAAGGGTTTTATTTTTCTTTTTTTCCTCTGCATGCCTTTTTTTGCCTTTAGTTTAAAGACGTGGGGTACAGTTGAGGGTTAAGTATACAAATGTTCAATCTTCAGGTACCCCTGTTTATGAGGTGTGCCCTCCTTCCCCTGACAGTTTCAAGGGTTTTATTTCTTACAATTGTGTTAAAGCAGAAAAGAGATGATAAAAATTGTAGACATGATAAAGTTGTAAACATTTCCAGAATTGTTCAGAGTTCTTTTATTAATTGCTCTTTTTCTGTATTTTTAGCCCCAATCCTTTAATGGAGCTTAATGCCCTATTGAACCAAGTTTCTATTCTTATAGATAATTGTGGATGGAATAGGTTTATTACTCTGCTCACCTTTCTCAGACTCCACCAATGATGACAATGCGTTGGTCAGTCTACATTTTGTCATAATAAAATTGACATTGTCATAGACTTGCCCATGTATCTGTGGATTGTGATTAAAAATTGCACAATATTTTTGGTGATAGAATAGATTGTCACATGTAATGTCAAGATACTATGTTTATCTAGCTATGTAGTAAGGATTACCATTTGGAAAGGAAGATCTAATATTTCTTTAAAAACAATAAACAAAAATATATGACACAAACCTAGCTAGATTGAGATTTATTCTTTCATAAATTTGACTTATCCCTTTTGTCTCAGAAGAAAAAAATAAAATCTGAGACCTAATCTGTGTGCTACATTAAAAAAATTAAATCCTATTAAACATAAGTCTTCTTATCCATTCTCTACATGAGTAAAGGGTATATTACTTGCTTAAGGCCACACGGCTAATGATGCAGAGCCTGGTTTTTGATCCATTGTTCATCTCGTGAAGAAATGGAAGGGAAAAAAAAGAATTATAAGGCAAGAAAGAGAACTTCTAGAAAATTCTTTCAGAAGTGGCCTGAAAGTGTAGGTTTCATGGGAATGATGCTCTCAGTAAAGGTGACAGTAGCAGAAAGATGCTCTTCAAGTCCTGATGTCCAACTAGAAAAATGCACATGTCCTACAGAATTTTGATTTTAAGAGAGGTAGGCAAACAGAATGAGCTACAAAGAAACACTTTATTTATTTATTTTTTAAATACTAGAAATCTTTTCCTGGGATAGTGAGGCTGAGGAGTTTTAGTTAAGCCTTTTTTGTGAGTCATGTCACACTTTACATAGTAGTGTGTGTACTGTAACAAGCCTATTAGATAGTATGCCATCATTTGGAAACAAAAAGTTATTTATAGTAAAAAGAATAGAATATAAGGTTCCACAAAATTTAATTTTGTGTGTTACACAGAAGTTAAACTATTTCCCATTACTACTTGGAGTGAATTCAGGGCAAGATGATCCTTAAAGGATATATTATCGGTAAGAGACATGTTCAGTTATCGCTGTAATTTTTATGTTTATACAAAGATTTAACAATTTTTGAAACTTCTAAAACTTTGATTTATAAAAATAGCCCTAGAAGATGATGCTCCCAGTTAAGGACTTTACTTGAATGGGATTAAAATTACTGTTATTAGAGCAAAAAGTCAAGTATTTATTACAATATTTATCATAGAGTTCTAATTTTGCTTAAAACTTCTATTCTTCAAGCAGAATATGAATACCTAGTACTTGTTTCTCTTCTTTTTTTTGGTCTGAATTTATTATAGTGCCTGGTTAAACAGAAAGCTTAAAACTTATTTGAATTTTGCTCTAAAGCACATATTTTAGAAGTTCACATGCTTTAATAAAGACATAGAATGTGATACATAACATTCATGTCCATAAACTCTTGTTACCTGACAAAAAAGTAAAGTGTCAATTGCAGGTGTAGCACACATCTTGTGGTCTGAGTACTATATTTCTGTTACCAGCACACCCTGGTGGAAAATGAATCGACATATGTGATTAAAAATTGCACAATATTTTTGGTGACAGAATAGATTGTCACATATAATGACAATATTCTATGGTTGTCTAGCTATGCAGCAAGGATTACCATTTGGAAAGGAAGATCTAATATTTCTAATATTCCAGCTCAGTTCTGTGAAGTCAACAGACTTATTTTACAGGTTGAATTTCTTGTATTGACCTAGCAAATATGATTGTATTCAACTTTTAAATTAGAACTACATTTTTTAATATTTATAACTAAAATTATTTAAAATGTATATTTTTGCAAAGTCAATATAATGAGAAAATTAGATATAAAATAATTTTAGACCATATACATTTATTTTACAGTTACTGAATATTTGGAAGCTTTGTATGTATAATTTGATAAAGATATAAATATTGCCATATGTATATTTCTTATTCCTGTTGTATTATAGTTTCTCCATATACGCATTTTGAACTGGAAAAACATTAATTTATGTCAAAGGAATATCAAATCTTTTTTAATATAAATGATTAATTCGATTAATTATAATTGGTTTAAGTAGATTGAGTAACATTAACTTAAAGGGGCAGTAACCAAAGTTTAACATTGAGGCAAAACATGAAATTGGAAATCGTAGAAAATTATATTTTGATGCCTATGAAATGGCGCCTGTTTACCAACAAAGCTCAGTTTATCACCTAAAGTGATCAAAATGTTATTAGATCCTTGATTTGACCTAACACCATGACTGACTTATTAGTTGAAATCTTTAGCCACTTCTCTCCAAAGCTCTCTCTCTTTCTCCTTTGTGAATAAAGATTGCAACAGAGCTTTCTAACCACAGCCTAGCAAACAGAATGGCAAATGGGTTACAGGTTAAGGTATTGAGTCTAGACCAGTCACATTTGACCTGGTACAGGTGGAACTTCAGTCTGGTTGATCCAGCAGATTGTAGCCTGGAAAGGAACTCTTAGAAGACTAAGAATAAGGAGGTCTGATGTGACAGCACAACATGACTTCAGAAGGAGCAAGAAAAACAAGACAAAATAGCACACACTGCTCCATTTGAAAAGCCCAACCAAAACGGAGCTTCACCTCGTGAACATCAGCTACAACTGTCACACACAGAAGGGGAGAGAGCCCACTGAGGACAAGAGGCCCGTGAGACTGCTGGAAGAGTTTATGTTTCAGGTGCCCAAGGAGCACAGTGCTCAGCCTTAGGCTCTGCCATCTGTGAACCAGTGTCTGTCTTCCTAGAATCAGATAATCTCGCCCATTTCCAGCTGATGTATCCACTTAGTACCATCTAAGCTAGTATGACTGCTTTAAAAATGCATGTTTTCTGCAATTAGGACATTTTTGCTATTTTGAAATATATGAAATAAAAAGTAAATTGGTTCCACACTGATTTAACATTAAATTTGGCAATGAAAGAACATGTCATTTACATTATTTGAATGGGATTTCAATTTTAAATATTTGGACTGTTTTAAAAAATAATTTTAAATTGTTATTTTTGCATTCAAATTTGTTGTTGGTGGTGATTGCAAACATTTATTTATTGGTTATTGTTATTAAGAATTCTTGATCAGTAATTACAAGAAGCTGTTTTATTCACCAGACCTGATTAAAAAAAAAATGTTCCAGAAACAAGCACATATTTTCATTAAAAATTGTGAGGATATTTTATTTGGAGATATTATCTAATAAAAAATAAATAATCACACTTCTGTTTTAATCATAAGTGTATTTTGAGTTTTAAATAATTTACATTAATATCGTATATGTCCAAAAGATTTATTTTCCTTATTTTGCCATCCAACATATTATATACATTGAAAAGTTCACAAAACATTTACTTACAGTTTAGTGAATAATAAAAAAATCAGTGTAATCTCCACCCAAGTCATAAAATATTGCCAAAATTTTTAATTAGGTGTTTTTATCTGCATTTTTTTCTCAAAGTCTCCAAAATGTTGCCCAACAATATGAGATAGCTAAGTTGTTAAATAGTTTATTTAGCCCAATTCAGGCTAATGAACTGGGTGTACTCACTACATACTTTTGGTGAATGTCTTCATAGTTGGAGAAATATTTTTATAAACACACTTCTTTAGAGTTTAAAAAAAGTGAGGTGTTATATATTTCAGTTTTGTACATTTCTTTCCACTAAATATTTGGTATACATTAATATTACACAGATCATGTAAATAATGTACACAGGGGAAGTTATACCTAGATATGAATATATATATCTATATATATATTCATATGGTCACAAGTCTTTCTCTCTGAATGCTCCCATGTGCCTCGGGCTTTTAAATTAAATGATACAAAAAATATTATTTTATTGCTAAAACTGCTTTTCCCCCAAATGTTAGTTGACTGGTTCTGTAACCAAAAAAATGTATACCAATATGAATGTATCTGCTCATATTATACAGTATTATTCAGGTTAAACGTACAAAACCTATTTTTCTGAGAATAAATGAAAAAGCAAAAATTTTTATTCACAATGATTAAGAAATTCAAATAAGTAAACTTAAGTTGCTGACAAATTCAACAAGCTGAATTGTTATTTTATAGCTACACCTTCATTTGATACTTTAAAGCAAGGCTGATCAAGGACGTTAGACTGTTCTTTATGCTTTAGACTTATTTTAAATGTGTAGTTTTAATATAACTAAGCAACTGAAACTTTCACGGCTAGGGACTTTATCACCCTAGAATTTTTGAAAATGTTGACACTAGGTGCAAAGAAAATCAATTTCAGTATTCTTCTAACCATTATACTTTGCATATGCTTTAAGGTATAGTTATAATTTTCAGTTTTATAAGTTTAAACGTGTTTACATCTTCTTAGTTGGTAAAATATATGTTTGCTAGGTATAGAAATCTAAGTTTTTCTTTTGGTAATTGAAAAATGTTGCTGCTTCATTGTCACTTGATTTATTTGTTTGACAAAGGCCTGTTGTCATTTTTTTCAGTCTTCTGAATGCAATATATCTCTCCCTTCCCATCCTTGGGTACTTTAAAATTTTTCTCTTTATCATTAGCTTAAAACATTTGATTATCCTGTACTTTGGAAAAGTACTCCTTATGTTTTTGTTTCTTAGAGTTTTATTTTAGGCTTTTAGTTCTGTATAGGTTTATAATTTTTATCAAACTTTGAGAAAATTTGGCCATTATTTAATCAAATGTTTTCTATGACCTCACTTTTTTGGGATTCCAGTTATTCATATTTTAAGGCACTTGAAATTGTCTCACTGCTCACTAATGCACTGTTAATTTATTTTAGTGTTTTTATTCCTCTTTGGGCTACTCTTGTAGCATATTTCTTCTGCAATGTTTAATCTTCTTTTACTCTCATACTGCATATTTTTTATTTCAAGCATGGTATTTTCTATCTTTTGAAATTCTTATTTTAAAATTTCTTTCATGTATCTACTTAACATGTGAATTCCTCTACTTTCATAGATATGTGAAATATATTGCAATAAATAGCTTATTTATTGTCTGTGTCTACTAATTTTAGCATATATGCCATTTCTGGGTATGTCCTACAAATTGATGTTTTTCTCATTATGGATAGAATTTTTCTGCTTCTTTGCATGCCTGATTTTTCACTAGTTTTAAGTTGGGTTTTCTGTTTTTTGAAACATAATATTTGTCATAATTTCAAATGGAAAGTATCCATTTGTAAATTTTTTTATTAAGTCGATATTATTGGTGATAGAAGCACAAACCTATTGCAATAACTGTTGGTACACACAAGGAAAATGATTAGATGGAATGTAACAAATGTTTTATTTTTGTTGTTGTTCCCACTAAGTGTCGACTTCATTTGCACTAGTTTTCTTCAGGTTTTAGGAATGAATCAAGTATAATTCAGACTTTCTTTTATGGACACAGCAGAGTCTTATTCACCATCTTTCTAGTCTAGTATTATGCTTCTGATAATGTAATCAACAAGTTTATCTGCTCACTACCTGAAAAGCCACATACACAAGAGGAAATGGATAGTGGAAGGAAAGCAGTATTTTTCAAATGCCAGCAATGGAGGCAATGGTCAGGCTCATGTCTCAAAGAAACATTTCAGCTGCGTGCAGGAATTTAAAAAGAGAACCTTGATATGGGAAGCATGTAATAGGGTTGTGGGGTGCAGGTCTGCGTGTCTTATTACTGCCCAATTGGAGTTCTGTATGGCACTGTCTCAGCTACAGTGCATGATAGGTTAACATCTTGAAGTAACTTTTAGATGGGAGAGTTTCACAGCTGTGTTTTCATGCCTATTTCTTTCTTTCTTTTTTTTTGAGTTGGAGTCTCACTCCATCGCCCAGGCTGGAGTGCAGTGGCCAATCCCGGTCACCGAAGCCTCGACCTGCTGGGGCTCCGGCGATCCTTCTGCCTCAGCCTTCCAAGTAGCTGGAAC
>NW_007180271.1:0-6176 GCF_000164805.1 Carlito syrichta
GAGAGAACCCACATCAAGTGCTGGTAATAGGCTTGGCACATAATAAAGGTTTTGTAAACAGTTACAATCATTATCATTATTTTGTCCCAGTTCAGTTTCCTTTTTATCTGTATGACTGTGGACAAGTCACTGTGCCTCCCTGAGCCTCCTTTTCCCCATATGGGAAATAGAAATAATGATACCTACCCACAGTGGTGTTGTGAACATTGAATGAGAGACTTACATGTAAAACCCTAGCATTGTGCTTGACATACTGTAAGCATTTAGCAGTTGCTGACTGATGTTATTTGCAAGCCTGATGGGTGTTCTTTGTACTTGGATCTCTTACACCATTCATTCATTTGGAAACACATGTCAAGAACCTCTAATATGAAATAGAGCACTTGATATAAATACTCTTTGGTATATTTTGCCACCCTTGGAAACATAGTGCCCTGGAGGTAGAATGCCCGGGTCATCCTTCCTGCTTTGAAGGAGGATGGCCCAGGATGAGGTAGAATTCAGGAGGTGGGGACTGGGAAGAAAATCCTGTACCCAGCAAGTCCCATAGCCCCTTTGCCTATGGATCTCTGCCACCATCTTCCATAAGGTACAGTCTTTCGCCCGTAGTATTGACTACCACCGTGTATGGTACTAGGTAATGAAGACAGAATGATAAATTAACAGGCATAATCTTTGCCTTCACAGAGGTTCTATAAGAGAAGGAACTCCCCTTTTTCTTGGGGTGCAGAGACTTGAAGTGAAGGAGCATAGTCAGTAGAGACCAGAGAGGGGAGAGAAAATGGCATGTTTGAAGAACTAAAAGAAAGTAAGTATGGCTGAAACATAACAGGAGAGAGATGTGGAGAGGTGAGATTAGAGAGGTAAATGTGGGGTATGCAGGGGTTTCATCTAGGCTAAAGACATGTTAAGGATATTGGGGACCCTTTGAACGGTTTTCAACAGAAGGTGACATAGATTTGGGTTTTAGAAAGACTAATCTGGCTGCCTTGTATGGGGGAAAAGTGTGTGTATAGAGTGGGGTGGAGGAGGGATACTTATATTTTGTTTTGTTTTTTATATCTGATGCCACAACAACTGATCCATTCCCTTGGGGTGAACCCAAGGGCAACGGGAGAGGTTGGAGAGCAGAAGAATGTGATGTCAAATGTGGTTATTGCTTACCAGGCATTTAGAAATATTAGGTACGGCACTCAATGTAGACGTTACATATGACATTTGTAGTACGCAGCTTTCTAAGACCATGGCCAGCGATCCCTACCTCCGGGTATTTACACCCTTGTGTAATTCCCTCCCCTTGAGGGTAGGTTGTGTCTAGTGACTTCCTTCTAGTGAACAGAATACAGTGAAAGTAACGAGATGTCACTTCCATGCTTATGTTACAAAAGACTGTGACTTCCACCTTGCTGGTATCTCTCACTGTCTTGCTCTCACTTTCTCAGTTTGATGAAGCTCCCTGTGGCGAGGTTGGGGTAGAAATGGTAGGTGGCAAGTCTTCCATAGCAAGGAACTGAGGGTGGTCTCTAGTGATCAGCCAGTGATGATTGCAGTCTTCAATCCAACAACCCACGAGGAACCGAACCCTTCCAACAATTACTGAGTGAGCCTAGAAACAGATCCAGTCCCAGTTGTGAGTACTGTGACTCTAACCAGCACCTTCCTTATGGCCTGTGTGAGACTCTGAAATGGGAGATCCATATAGACTGTGCCTGGCTTCCTGACCCACAGAAACTATGTGATAAGAACTACAATTATGTGTTGTTTTCAGCTACTAAGTTTTGGGCGAATTTGTTATACAGCAACATAGACTAAGATGCTATTATATGATGTCACAGAAGGCAAGAGAGGACACAGTATTGAGAAGAGAGAGTAACAAGCATTGTCAGATGTGGCAGGGAGATCAAAGATAACCAAGGATGGTAAAGAAAAAGGATTGAATCTGGCAAGAAGGCAGGTACTGGATTTGCAAGAAAGTGGTGTAAGCTGGGTGGGCTGGGGTAGAAAAGGATAGGTGGCAAGTCTTCTGAGGGTTTATGTATAGATCTTATTTGATGCTATCAAATTTAAATGACAATTACTGCTGCAGGTGGAAGTATGACCTTTTGAGGATGAATAATGTGATCTGTTTTTGCTTTCTATTTCTTGTTCAAATTCTTGTCTCAATCTTATGATCCAGAACTTCTAAAAACTCTTCTAAAGGCATCTATTAATGAATTTAGCATCTGGCTTTGCAGTGCTGATCCAAATTCTTCATTCCCTTTCTCTGGATTTTTTTCCCAGTGATATACTTCCTATGCCCTTGAAGTGCGTCTTTTCTACGTATTATCTGTTGTCTTTGGAGCCAATGGGAACGAGGTGGAAAATCTATACATGGTGACGTGTGAGTGTGAAGTCAGAGTCTTCATAGATTCAGGATCCAGTTCAAGTTGCCAGAGTTTGTTACCTACGGAAGTCTTCGTGGACTGTCACATGACACCCCAGGTATTTTCCCCTCTCTCTAGCCTTAACTGTTCTCATTCAGCTCAGAGTAGGGGAGATATTAAAGGATTTAGAGTCACCACTTAATTACTGTGTAGAGGAAATGACTTTACTTTTCTGAGCCTCAGTTTCCTCTACTGCAAAATGTGGGTAGTGATACCTTTCTCCTGGGGTCGTTCTGAGAAGAACGAAAGCATCTGATGTGTATCAGAGCTGTGCAAGGGCTGGGCACAAATCCTTTTCCGAACCCCTAGCCTTCTTGAGTTTTCTTACCTGCATGGCAAACCCAAAAGCATTCTAGAGGCTGCCAGACCAGCTGCCTGAGACATGTCATAAACAGCCTGGGGAAGCAATTTACTTTCAAAGAGAAATAGGCAGAAGGAATCAAAACAAGACAGCAAGCAATGAGCCCAGCCCTGAGCCAGGACAAATTTGGCACTTGGCAGTAGCAACAGCAAGATATGCACCGCCCAGAGAGTATGTCTCTGCAGGATCTCACAAGCTCGGGAACGTCCCGAAACCCCATGCTTGTGGGGAAGATCTGTCAGGGTTACCCACGGCACCTGTACCAGCCTATTCCAAAACCAGAGTTGCCTGAAATTACCTTGCTCTAATTTAATTATTTTTAATACCATCAAGGCCTACACCTTCTTCTGTCAATAGAATTTGTTTTCTCTCTTTAATTTTCTCCCAAGGGGTGAAACAGATCCAGGGGCTGCCTAAGAAAAGTATGCAGGACACTAAACAGCTGTCACCATCATTTCATGGCACTGAAACACAGAAAATGACTTGATGCTGGCTGCTGGCATATGGGTTGCAATCCAAGAGTCTTTGCTGTGATACTTACTTCTGTGTTTTCTTTCTGGAAGGTAGTTGTTGGGTTCCCGGAACACAGATTCTGGCCTTTTACCCTGGATTGTGAAGTGGCTGGCTCCATTTCACTGTTGAGCTTGCAGGTAACTAACTGATTGCCTCTTAGAGGGACTGTCCCTGATAACCCTATCTAAACAGTCCCCTTTTCCCCATTCCCTGCATGGTCATTTACTATCTCAGTAACCTATCATATTGTCTTCTTTGTACTATCTGACACTATTCTGTTTATACTTATAGCAGTAAGTTGACCACTGCTCTCTCCTTGAATATTCTTCAGTGTGGGCAGCAACTTTATCTAACCCATTCATCTCTACATCCTCTTCTACCTATGATGAAGGAAAGATTATTATTATATTTTACAGCTGAGGAAACTGAAGCCCAAATAAATCAGATAGGCCTTCCAAGGTCATAGACCTAGTTAGTGGTAGAATCAGGATTAAGATCAGGAAATATGGTTGTACAATATGTCCAACTTGGTAGCCTCTAGCCACGTGTGGCTGTTGAGCACTGGAATTGTGGCTAGTCCAAATTGAGATGTACTCTACACTGGATCTATGTAATACATACTGGACTTTGAAAACTTAACACAAAAAAGTTTTAATATCCCATTAATGATTATTTATGTTGATAAAATTATTTTTTATATATTGGGTTAAGTGGAACAGAATATTAAAATTAATCTTAGAAATTTTCTACTTATATATTACTAAAGAAAGTAAAAGATGAATATATCCAGTAAACAAAGTAAAACTCAAAGCATTTAATCTCAATTATTTATTTTTACTTTTAAAAATGTGGTTACTGGAAGACTTAAAATTATATATGTGGCTAAAGTCATAATTCCATTGGACAGCAATCATCTATTTCTTTAATCACTTCACGTAGCAAGACCTGAAATGTCAGCAGGCCCGATGTGGTATTTCTACCAGTGCTAATGATAACAATAACATTCAGACAGTCATCCAATTTAGAATTCCCTCTTCTGCTTTCTAAAGTTTGTTAAAAAAAAAAAAAGCAGTTGCCTTTTAATTTACCTACATACATTACGTGTCTACAGTATGCAAGTACTTCTTAGAGCTGTTAGAACCTGAATTAATCAGAAAGTAACAGAACCCCAAACTGAACTACCTTAAGCAAAGGAATAGAAGGGATGATTAGCTGGAAGAATCTTGGACCATCTCATATATCTGAAGGAAGAGTTGAATGAACAATGCCAAGATGGGATTTAAAATCCACTCTTAGCTGGGCTCAGTTAGCTCAGCCTGTAATCCCGCGCCTTGGGAGGCTGAGGTGAGTGGATTGCCTGAGCCCACAGGTTCGAGACCCACCTAGGCAACTTGGTGAGACCTCATCTCTACAATAAATCAAAAATTAGCCGGGCGTGGTAGCGCGCGCCTGTAGTTCCAGCTACTTGGAAGGCTGAGGTGGAAGGATCGCCGGAGCCCAGCAGGTCGAGGCTGATTCAGACATGAAAATTCCTTGAAAAGTGCTTACCTTTGTCTTTATGACTATGTTCAAGACAATGACCACTGTATAAAGATGCTGGAACAATTAATGCACTTGACCTCTTGTCACTGTTGGAATATAGCTGCTAACAGTTCATTGAGTACTAACAGTGCAGAACATAGAATTAAAAACAGTTCTGGTCTACTAAATGAATAATTGTATTTAAGTAAATTTTCTGTTAAACAGCATACCCTTGAAAACCCCTTTAGAGAAGCAAAAAACTCTCTTGCAGAATGTCATTCTTTTTCTCGTTGGTCTTTATACAAAATGTTTTTCCTCATTTGCAGTTCAAATTCCCCCTTTTCAGCCTCATGCTATAAAGCTGTCAGCCTTCTTGTCATCTTATTGCCACCTCCAATGTCCAAGAGCGTATCTTTTCTTTGTCACTTAGTCATGGGAGTCATGTATGGACACATTTCATTAAAATTGAGAAAATTGGGCTTCAGAACTTGAAACATAATTAGAGTTGAATATGCAGACACTAAAGAGATCTTGGAATAATTTAAAAGCCTATCCATCCATGCCCTGGTAACCCAATAGATATCTTGGAATACATATATAATATATCTATAGCTATATTAACTTCTTAAGGAGATATTTTTAAAAGTACATGCTTATATTCATTATTCACTCTGTCCTCTATTTCTGGAAAGATGTAGTGTGAGTTTACTCTCTTATTTTCTTTCTGACTACACAGCTTCATGAAGACAAAGATGTGAAACTCTAACTTTTCAGCTCAGATGGTGTGGTCTTGTCTAAACTACAGAGGCAGAAAGAGCTGTCCTTTGCTATGCATGCCTGAAGTATTATGAAAACAAGAGTCAGGTTTCTTGGCTGGGAAGATCTCGTTTGAGGGAAAAGGGCCAGGAGGGGGATTGTCTTAGAAGGTAACTTGGGAGCTGGTGTACATTTCTAATCATCATATTTTTAGGAACCTCTGAGCCTGTTTCCACTACCTCACCTCCTCTGTACTTTGTGGAGGCCAAAGACAGGTGGGCACAAGAGACAGCCTTTATAGAAATATGTTTAAATAAATTTCCTTTGGAGGTGTGGTATGGTTAGACAAAACTTGGGAGTATTGTTTGTATCAGTCCTCATTACAGTTTTTCTGATTTGTAGCAAATTGATGCTTTATACCAACCATTAAAATTAGTTCTCTAATGCATATAACCTCTTTGAAATGAAGATCAGTGGAGAAATTTTTTACAGTGGGAGGTGGTGGCTGGGGATATGTTTTCCTCATGGAAACTTTCATGTTTAATTAATTCTGTAAATTAAACATTTTTACCCCGCCAACTGGAAACTGGGCTTTCTGGCAC
>NW_007180272.1:0-1017 GCF_000164805.1 Carlito syrichta
TCCCTTCTCCTCCTTTATGGACCCCCTCAGGTCCTTCAAAGGAGGCGGCCCTGGGCTTCAGGCTCCCCCTTCCCATGAGGCCATCGAGGGTTGACTATTCCTGGAAAAGAAAGGGGTTAGATGAAACAGATAGGTCTAACCTTTTTCTTTATTTTCCCTCACCTCCTCCACACCCATCTAGAATATAATAGTCAAGAAATTAAGAATCAGGCACCCAGGGAGAGAATTCTCAGGAGGCTCAAGGAGATCCTTGCTCAGACATGACTGTGCCTGCGGGTGAAGGGGCAGCTCTTCCATTTGTAGAAATTTCTGAGTTGCAAAAAAAAAAAGAAATTTCTGAGTTGCAGCCATGGGGGATCCTTGGTGGAGGGGTAGTATTGCCAAAACCCCTGAGAGCCCTAAATGGATTCTCTGTGGCTTCAGTTTGCCTCAGAATATAACAGCTTTAAGAGGAACTTCCTGGAGCCAGACAGGGCTGTGGAATTCCTGGAGTCTTTTTGGGGTGAGGGATGTGGGTGAGGCCAGAGCTTTTGGCATCTCAGTGTCTCCCAGATCTTGGTCATCATGATCCAAATCACTCTGAAGAGACAGGGAGGAGGCAGGAGGTTCGCTCATCCTCATCCTTAGTCATTCATTAAACATATTATTTGATCTAGCAATTTGACTGCTGGAAATCTGTTCTATGGAACTCACCATGGGATGCTCCTCACTGTATTTTAAAATAATAGCCAAAAAGAAATAACCCAACTTTCCAATAATAGGGTGTTGGATAAGTAAATTATAACATGTTTGAATATTGTGCAACTACTAAAAAATGTCATAGGAGAATAGTTTTGTCACATTAAGAATATGAGGCCAGCCGGGCTTGGTGGCTCAGCCTGTAAATCCGCACTTTGGGAGGCCGAGGTGAGTGAATTACCTGAGCCCGCGGATTCGAGACCCACCTGGGCAACTTGGCGAGAAAAATTAGCCGGGCGTGGTAGCACACACCTGTAGTTACAGCTACTTGGAAGGCTG
>NW_007180273.1:0-2259 GCF_000164805.1 Carlito syrichta
TAGACTGAGTTGTGTCTTCTGCCTACTTGCCCATATTTATATAAAAAACTATTTATCCATCAATTGCAAATTAATGTGTGTGTATATCTATAGCTATATATTGAACTTAAATTTTTTATTTTATTTATTTTTTATTTTAAAGATGTGGGGTGCAATTCAGGATTAGGTATACAAGCGGTCATCATGATGGTAAAGTTTGGGCCTCCATAATACTATAAAAAAAAAGACTGACAGTGGTGGGAAACTATGGGGGGGAGGGGAAGGGAGGTGGGTTTCACGGTAGTCAATATCTGTCTGGGAACAGGGAGACACCCTTTATCAACAAGGGTGCCTGAACGAAGCATATTTGTATACCTAACCCTAAACTGTACCCCACAAGATCAAAATAAAAAATATTGATAAAAAATAAAATAAAATAATAAAAATAAAATAAAATCTAAGACAGTCTCTTTTCAGAAAATCATTTCTCTTTTCTATTCAAATCATAGTCAATCTACCTTCACCTCCAATTCATACTACTAAACTGGAAGAATAGCATACCAGGACTTGCCATCTTCATTCACAAATGATTACTACAGTTTAATTTTGGATCTTGGGTTGGTGGTACATGCCTGGCTTCATTTGCATAAGTGGTGCCAGTCCTGGTGACTGTCTCCAACCCAAAATAGCTTTGTCTCCAAAAGTAACGGCATTTTCACTTTCATGAATTAAAATAACCAATGATCAACACCCTGAATCCTTCCCACACCCTCCAGAAAATGATAGATACATTGCTAAATGAATCAGATACCCTGTTATATAGAGTGAGTTTGACAAGTTTAGAGAAATATTTTTGCTGGTGTTAAAGTCTCATCCCTGAAAAGTGAAATACAATGGACAGCTTTAAGAATGTGAAATATCCATTCCTTTTTAAATATCAGGCACATGAATAAATTTGTTCAAGTTTACATACTATTTTGATCTGGAGGGAAATAATCTGAACTAGGACTACTTTCAAGTCCTACATATAGTACAGTATCAATACTAGTTTGAGATGCCCTAACAGGCAGGGCCCCACAAACCTAACCTCATCACCCAGGTACTAAGATGTTGTCAAGAGCTGCTGTTTGAATTACAAAATATTTTTATTTTATTTTAGATTCAGGGGGTACACATGTATGTTCAATACATGGATGTATGAGAAAGGGTCTGGCTGTTATTCAGGCTGGTCTCAAACTCTTGGGTCAATCCTCCTGCCTCATCCTCCCAAAGTGCTGGGATTACAGGCATGAGCTACCACAACTGGCCTTGAATTACAAAATATTTTTCCTAAGACCACATATTTGAGGCTATACCTCCAAAATTGTGGCATCAGATAAGACATAGCATGAATTTCCAAATAAAAAATGCCACATTCACTTCATTCACACTACAAACATTTATTAAACATCTACAGGAGACCAGGCATTTTTTACATAGGAGAGAAATATCTCCATAGTCATTAGAATAATTTAAGTTAGGTTATTTGGAAGAAAGACTTTAAAGGAGGAGAGTACCTTACATTTGTGTTTTTAAATCATAATATATGACAGCATTGGCTTTCAACACAGCTAAGTGTAGTCCCTAACTCACAGATAGATAATAATAGCATCTTAAACATGGAAATATTTTTCTTCAGAAGAAACCTTAAAGTGTACAGCAAAAGTAATGAAATACATGTCTTATGCAAACAATTAATAGGAAATGTTATGAATCTGACTCAGATTCTGTGCCCTCCTTTTGCTTTTTACTCAGACTACGGACTAATATCAAGAATCTACAAAGAACTCAAACAATTCAATGTGTGGAAAAAAAAAACATTAAAAGCAGACAAAGGAAATAACAGACACTTCTTGAAAGATGGCATCCAAGCAGACAACAGACATGAAAAAATGCTCAACTTCACTAATCAGAGAAATGCAAATCAAAATCACCAGGCGATATCTTGTACCAGTCAGAATGACTATTATTTTAAAAATCAAAAAACAACAGATGTTGGCATGGATGTGGAAAAAGGGAACACTCATACATTGTTGGTGGGAATATAAACTAGTTCAACCTCTATAGAAAACAGTATGGAGATTTCTCATAGGACTACCATTCAAACCAGCAATCTCACTACTGGGCATACCCAAAGAAAAATAATTATATAAAAAGCAATCCTGACTTGTATGTTCATCATAGCACTATTTACAATAGCAAAGTCATGGAACCAACCTACATGCCCAACAATGGTTGACC
>NW_007180274.1:0-777 GCF_000164805.1 Carlito syrichta
TGATGGCCATCCTGACTGGAGTTAGGTGGTATCTCAGTGTAGTTTTAATTTGCATTTCTTTGATGACTTGTTAGACTGCTTCCTAACACATGTTTAATTAATATGCATCTTTATGTGTGGCCAAATTTAATCAGAGATTTACTTTCAATATAAACCAGTGAAGAGATTGTAGGGAGATAGTTATTCATCACCCATGATGAATTCTTGGTGACCACCGTTATCCACAAAACAGTATTTGCATCATTTCCCTCCACTAAGTACTCGATCTCTTGTTTACCCCATCTCAGAGATTCTTAATGTCACCCTGATGCCTATGGGCAATCAGAGGGTAATAAATTCACAGGTGTCCAGACTATGAAGATTCCGTGCTTGCACAAGGCTCTCCTGTGTCAGCAGTCACTCAGGACCCTACAGCTTGTTTTGACTATTATTGGTCCTTGCCCCCAAGTCTGAGAGGCTGTTAGGATTCCTCCTGTTCCCTCCAGAGTTCTGAAGACCCCAGAAGAAGCATTCTGATCAATACTTCCTGCTAAGTTGCTTCCATGGTGCCAAGATCAAAGCTCAAATCCTTTGGTGATAGCGATAAAAACAGATCACAAGCCAGGCGATGTGGCTCAAGCCTGTAATCCCAGCACTTTGGGAGACCGAGGCAAGAGGATTGCCTGAGCCCAGGGGTTCGAGACCAGCCTGGGCAATTTGTTGAGACTTCATCTCTACAATAAATCAAAAAATTAGTTGGGCTTGGTAGCACACTCCTGTAGTTCCAGCTACTTGGAG
>NW_007180275.1:0-1195 GCF_000164805.1 Carlito syrichta
TGTATGTATGTATGCATTTATAGTTAGGGTCTCACCCTGTCTCTCCAAGCTGGAGTGCAGTGATACAATCATGGCTCACTGTAGCCTCCACCTCCTGGGCTCATGCAATCCTTCCACCTCAGCCTCCAGAGTAGCTGCTGGGACTGACTATAGGTGCATGCTACCATGCCCAGCTAATTTTTTTTATTTTCTGTAGAAACGAGGTCTTGCTATGTTGCCTAGGCTGATCTTGAACATCTGTGCTCAAGCAATTCTCTCACTTCACCCTCCAAAAGTGCTGGAATTACAGGCGTGAGCCACCAAATTATTATTAATAGTAATATTAAGTTAAACATTTGCCACTCAGGAGTAGATTTTCTCCTGACACCTCAAATGTTAATTCCTAAGAATGCCTGATAAACTCTAGAATGTGGAAGGACAATTATCTGGCATAAATTAGTGTCTTTATTAAACCTGCTTCTTTAGGAAACGAAAGTTTCAAGTTAAATAGTTTATTCTGTTCATTAAACAAATTAGTGAATGCTTACTTCACCCAAGACATTGTGCATTGTGGAGGATCCAGAACTTTTAAGAATGTTACAGTTCAGAGGGATTCTACAAGTACATAAATAAATAAATAAATAAATAAATAAATAAATAAATAAATAAATAAATAAAAACTTAAAGGGTTTCCTCTAAGATTGGAAAACAGGGCAATAATGTCCACTATCCATCACTCTTATCCAAAACAGTACTGAAAGTTCTGAGTACCATGAGGCAAGAAAAAGAAATAAAGTACATATACATTAGAAAAAAAAAATCACAACCCAGATAATGTTGGCAGTGCCTCATGAGTGATAAAGTCAGACACAGAGGTTCAGAGTTGTGGTGAAAACAAACCCTCACTTGGCTAGAGCAGTGATATTCAGCCATAATCAGATAACCTTGCCGCCTCTTTTATACAAATATTTTCTAAGGCTCTCTTTACTATTTTGAAATGAAACTCATATGTAATATATAATATCTCATACACATAATTTATTTTCTTCTTCTTTTTTTAAGTCTCAAGTTCACAAACTGATTAATCATAATCCTTAGTCATTGACACACTTTCGTTATTGGTTCATGCATGCTTCTCTTCCAGTCTTTTATTGGTTTGTTTAGTTAATACTAATAATGTAAAAGGCTGGGTGTGATGGCTCATGCCTGTAATCCC
>NW_007180276.1:0-860 GCF_000164805.1 Carlito syrichta
TACACAAATCACATAACTAAGACACAAACCAGATCCATTCTACTTGGCACAGCACATTCTACCATTTCTGTATCTCTCACAACCTTGCAAAATAAAATACTTGTGCATATAGTACTTCACTGAATTATCATAACAATCCTGAGACAACCGGTATATTTGTTCCTACTTTACACATAAGAAAACAGATTTTGGGAACATGAGAGGCAGTCCAAGGCAGTGCAAGGGATAATAAAAGTGTGAGAGTCAGAGAGACCTGGGTCAAATCCCACCTGCATCTGTTGCTAGCTACGTAACCCTAGGCAAGCTCCTTCAAATCTCTGGGCTGGTTTCCTTCTTTACATATGTATCGTAATCCTCACTGTAGGGTGTGTTTTAAGGCTAAGTTGTATACAATTAAAGCATGTAAAACACTGCCCATATAGCACATAGTCACTGCTGACTAAAGAGATGACACAGGGTCAGGGAATAAGAATGGAAATTTCTCCATCCCGGTGCTCCAATTCCTAGTCTTTTGTTACGCTGTCTGCTAGCCGAAATATACTATCATAGGGACTCAGTTAACACAGAATGCAAATGAAATTCAAAGTAAGCCCTCATTCTGCATGAATCTCTCCTCAACCAACCCTTCTACCTTTCTTTCTTTTAGGCTAGAGGCTCGATTTTTAAATTATTTTTTTTAGAGACAGGGTCTGCCTCTGTTGCCCAGGCTGGAGTACAGTAGCTCTATCATAGTTCACCACAGCCTCCAATTCCTGAGCTCAGGCGATCCTTCTCCCTCAGCCTCCCAAGGAACTGGGACTACAAGTGCACACCACCACACCGGGATAATACTTTTCATTTTTTGTCATGTCAAGGTCTCA
>NW_007180277.1:0-9474 GCF_000164805.1 Carlito syrichta
GAGCCCAGCAGGTCGAGGCTGCGGTGGCCGGGAGCGGCCACTGCACTCCAGTCTGGGACAGAGTGAGACTCCAACTAAAAAAAAAATTAAATAAATAAATAAAAAGAATAGACCTTACCACCTTGTCTGTAATCACCCAGTATTGGGAGCCAGCTCAGTGGCGGATTGGGTGTGAGTCACACAAAGAGTCCCTCCTCACTGTGTGGGGTATTATTATCACAGACAACTCATGTGAACCACGCTCCCAAGAGGTCCCAGAAGATGGACCCCTTTCCCTCCATCCAGCAGTGATCTTACTAATTCCCAACTGCATTCTAGGGTGTAAAACATGAAAATCTCTTGTCTTCACAGAATTTCAAGTTGGGTGTGGGGCTAGACAGACAATAAACAGATAAGCCACTTATTTATTACAGTATGTGAGGAGTTAAGTACTTTATAGAGGGAATGAGGCTGGAGTGGGGATCAGAAGCCAGGGTCAGAGAAGCCCTCACTAAAATGTCATTTGAGCAGATACAAGGGGCAGCCCTTCACCTGAGCACTGAAAACTGCATTGTTGATGGGAGCCAGGGTCTTCCTTCCCGCTGGGAAGGCTGTGGGAGGCGATTTTGACAGCACTTCCTGGTTTCCACTGGGACGACAGAATCCCAGGGTGGAGGGCAGCGGTGGCTGGAACCCTGGAGAGGGAGTGAGGTGTCCTCAAGAGGCCTCCTGGCTTAGACGGGGACAGAATGATCTGACTGGCACAAATCTGCTGTGTTGACCAGGATGGAGAAACACCCACATTTCCAGGTGCTGGCTCTGTGTGAGCAGGGAGCCCCAGGACTCAGAACGTGTGAGAGTCACTCAGAATGGGCATGGGGGACAAGGTGGTACATGTAGTTTCAGTCCAAGTCCATCTCAGCTGGGCCCAGCACAGAACGTGAGGAAGCCCCTGGGACTGCCCAAGCTTCCAGAATAGGACCCCAAACAATGCCACACCCCTGGGAGACACAGCCATTAAAACCGTAACTGCTAGCCGGGCTCGGTGGCTCAGCCTGTAATCCTGCGCCTTTGGGAGGCGGAGGTGAGTGGATTGCCTGAGCCCGCGGGTTCGAGACGCGCCTGGGCAACTTGGCAAGACCTCATCTGTACAATAAATCAAAATGAGCCGGGCGTGGTGCCTGTAGTTCCAGCTACTCGGAAGGCTGAGGCGGAAGGATCGCCAGAGCCCAGCGGGTCGAGGCTGTGGTGGCTGGGAGTGGCCACTGCACTCCAGTCTGGGTGACAGAGTGAGACTCCAACTCAAAAACAAAAGAACCCAAAAAACCGTAACTGCTGCAGGCATGTGGGCTCCTGGCACGGTATGGTGCAGGGTCAACCATGGATTCCATTAGCTCGGGGAAGCTCAGCACACAGCGGTCTCCCTGGCACCTTTCTGGGTCCTGCCATTTGTCTTTGCCCTGCAGGACACAAGTTTAGCTTCACTGCTTTCCTCCAAGGCTGCACCTACTCTCCTGCTCTGAACCTCTGTGTGTCTTCAAGGATTCAGGCGTTTCCTCACCTATGAGCATTGTATTTCTCCCCCATGTCAGACCTGAAAGGGCAGGAGGGAACAGGTGCCCTGGGTAGTGTGGTAAAAGCCACGTGTGCAGCAGGCCTTTCCTACCCAGGGCACCCGCTGGCTTCATCTTTCACTTACTCAGGAAGCCACAGCATTTGGTGAGCCCCTTCTGGGTGGAGCAGTGACTGAGACCTTATGTGGACATTTTTCATGATCCTTTTTCCAAGTGACCACAGGCTGTGCTGAGAGTGTGCCCTGGGCAAGAGAAAAGCTGCCCTAGGGTTCCCAGCTATGGTGGACCATGCACAAGCTACCTGGTGTGCTGAGTGGAGGGGACCTCTGGGGTCTCTGACATCCCTTCCCAGGAGGTCTGGAGGAGGCCCTGGTGCTTGGGAATCCTTGGCAAATTTTTTGGAAACAGTTTTTGACAGGGTGGGCCTCTAAGCTTGACTCTGACCTCATGGAGATGCCATGAGCAGTAGCTGCTGTCTAATACGCTCCCCCCTTTTTGAGTCAGAGTTTCACTCTGTTCTTCAAGCAGGAGTGCAGTGGCATGACCAGGGCTCACTGCAGCCTTAACCTCCTGGGTTTAGGAGATCCTTCCATCTCAGCCTCCCAAGTAGGTGGGATTACAGGTGTGTGCCACCATGACCAGCTGAGTTTTTTATTTTTTTGTAGAAATGAGGTCTCACTATGTTGCCCGGGCTGGTCTTGAACTCCTGGATTCAGGCCATCTTCTTGTCAAAGTGCTGGGATTACAGGCTTGGGCCACTGCATCCGGCCTCTAATGATCTCTTTCTGCTCAAGTCAGCTCACGGGGTCTGCAGCTAAGGGCTGGGGCTTGCACAAGCTTTGTCTCTCCCTACCTGACCTTGTTTACACAAATACAGGCTGCTCTGAACCTTGCCATTTTACAATATACTTTCGTGTTTGCTCCTTGTAAATGCAAGTAGAATACCCTCCTGTTTTTTTAATGCAGAATCATGTTCCATCGTACCACAGGAAGTGCCACAGTTTCATGGGTCTGCTGTTGATGGATTGTTCCAGGCTTTCCCTACAATAAACACCGGAGCAGTGGATATCCCTGTGGGTACTTGTGTATACTACCAAGTTGTTTTTGTTGTGTATTTTGTTTGTTGGTGTTTTTGTTGCTGTTGTTTGTTTTCACTTTTACTTTTGGCAAGATGGACTTTCGCTCTGTTGCCCAGGCGGGAATGCAGTGGTGTGATCACAGCTCACTACAGCCTCAAACTCCTGGGCTCAAGTGATCCTCCTGCCTCGGCTTCTCAAGAAACTAGGACTACAAGTATGTGTCACCATGCTGGCTAATTTAAAAGTTTTTTTTGTAGGGATGAGGTCTCTCTATGTTGCTGGGCTGGTCTCAAACTCCTGGCCTCAAGTGATCCTCCTCCTGCCTTGGCCTCCTAAAGTGCTGGGATCACAGGCCACTGCACCTGGTCCAGATGCTATTGAAACTATCTCAGATCCTAAAAAGAGAAAAAGTGTTATGAGCCATCCGTATTATGAGCCAATAAAAATAAAATAAAATAAAAATCGTTTTATCAAAACATGATTTTTAAAAAGTACAAAATACAGGCCAGGCTCGATGGCTCAGCCTGTAATCCCAGCACCTTGGGAGGCCAAGGTGACTGGATTGCCCAAGCCCGCGGGGTTGAGACAGCCCCGGCAACTTGGCAAGACCTCATCTCTGCAATAAATAAAAAATTAGCCTGACATGGTAGCGCACGCCTGTAGTTCCGGCTACTTGAAAGGCTGAGGTGGGAGGATCGCCTGAGCCCAGCAGGTCGACGCCGTGGTGGCCAGGAACATGCCACTGCACTCCAATCTGGGTGACAAAATGAGAATCCAATTAAAAAAAAAAAAGGTACAAAATACAAAACAGAAAAATAAATGTGAAAATTCTGCATGTTTTGTTAGCAAATGTAAGACATCATGACCAGGTAGAGCTTCTTCTGAGAAGTAAGAGCTCTCACCGTCGGAGGACCATCAGCATGATTCACCGACTGAGGAGGGCCATAGTGTCACGCACACAGCAAACAAGACCTGGTCTAACAGGGATGGAGGGAATAGGATGAAGATTGTTTACCCAGCTCAACCAGCAAACATTGTGCTCAATAGCGGAGTGAGGCCGCTATGTCCGGAAAAAGTGAGCAAGAGACAGGACTCCTGTCATCTTTGTGAGTCAATGTCAGTGTGTTCGGCTGTGGTCACACAAAGAAAAAGTAAGTGGAGGCTCAGCCTGTAATCCCGCGCCTTTGGGAGGCTGAGGTGAGTGGATTGCCTGAGCCCGCGGGTTCGAGACCTGCACGGGCAACTTGGCGAGACCTCATCTCTACAATAAATTAAAAAAGTTAGCCGGGCGTGGTAGCGTGCGCCTGTAGTTCCAGCTACTTGGAAGGCAGAGGCAGAAGGATCGCCGGAACCCAGCAGGTCGAGGCTGCGGTGCCTGGGAGCGGCCACTGCACTCCTGTCTGGGCGACAGAGTGAGACTCCACAAAAAAAAAAAGAAAAAGAAAAAGTAAGTGGTGTAAATATCGGAAAAAGAGTTGCAGCAATTATCTCTGATTCCCAGCACCAGATCATCAAGTCAGAAAAACGCTCAAAAAAAACCCTACTAGAATTAATAAAAGGCAAGTATATAAAATGCCTTTCTTTCTGTATTAGTAATACCTAGTTGGAAATAGGAAAAAAAATCAACTCATTATCAATGAAAGTTATAAAACCCTTATGAATCAACGGAACTAGAAAGGACACTACCATAATGATAGCAAAGAACAGAAAAGGGAACCCAGAGGGGTGTGTTCCTGCATGAGAGGATGAGAAGGAGGTGCCAGGCTATCAGTATGTAAATGTCATGTGATTCCCAGTTGAGCCACTTGTGTTGGAAAAGTGCAATGATTTTGAGCTTCTTGAGGAATGGTGACCCCGGGGCTTGTTCATAGGGAGTGAAGCTTTGGTCAGCCCCAGTCACACAGACTTGCCTCAGGAACAAACCTGCGTGGCAGGTGAAGATACAGGACCAGGCCCAACTCGCATGGGACTGCATATCCGAGGAATGTGACAAGAGTGACCCTCTTGTTTAGTGGTGAATAGTTGTATTGGTGTGACCAGCAAGAAAATAAGGACTCAACCTTATACAAAGAGCTTTTTTTTTTTTTTTTTTTGATTCGGAGTCTCATTCTCTTGTCCAAGCTGGAGTGCAGTGGCATGTTCATATTCACCATGGCCTCAACCTACTGGGCTCAGGTGATCCTTCTGCCTCAACCTTCCAAGTAGCTGGAACTACAGGCATTTGCCACCATGCCTGGCTAATTTTTTTTATTTATTGTAGAGATGAGGTCTCACCAAGTTGCCCAGGTGGGTCTCGAACCCATGGGTTCAGGCAATCCTCTCACCTCGGCCGCCCAAAGTTCTGGGATTATAGATGTGAGCCACCGCGCCCCGCCTACAAAGAGCTTTTAAAACCTTAGTTAAAGTTGGTGTCAGATGAATTAAAGATTTCCATGTTAAAAGGAAGATCTAGAAGATACTTGGAAAGAGACATAACCTTGAGGCCGTCTGAACCTTTCTGAGTGAGGCAACACATTGAGGGGAAAACAGTCTAATTCAATTAATAATATTCCAACAGTTTTTATATGGCAAAAGAGCCTTAACAAGTTGAAAGATATACCATGGTTTGTATAAACATATGGGCAGTGCATAGGCTGGACAAATGACTATTTGCAGGCCAGAGTTTGAATGGGGTGGGAAGGAGGGGGTGTCTTCCTCACCCCAAGAGCCAGACAGTGCCCCAACTTCCAGGGCACCCCCTTCCTCACCCACCCTTGTCCAGCCTCTCTTTCCAGGGACCGCTGATATTCCTTCTCTAAGCAGGTGCTGGCTCTACGTGTCCGTGGTTGATGTCTGACACTGTGTTCTGGACTGTTCTATGGATATTCCAAATGCGGGAGCTACATTTCTCAGAATCCCCACCCTGCGTGCTTCCAGGGGTAAATGGGTCAAAGGTTAGACAATGCGGGATTTGGGAGGCAGAAGGTAGAGGCCATGGTTGGTTAGATATTGCTGACAATCAGGGACCATCATTGGTCGGGACGGCAGGAAAAAGACATACATCCAGCAGGTCCAATTTGCCTGGCCTTCCCACCATGTCTGGCCTCCTTCTGACTGTTGGCCCTGCTGACCAACCTTGACCTCAGGCTGTCCCAGTGAACTCACAGAGGCAACAGCCCTGGGGAGCCAACAGTCTTGCTAGACATCTGCACAACCCTCTGTGGCTCTGGTCTGCACAGGACATGTCCAGTGTCCATTTGCCTCTGGAGATTTCAATCCAGGGCTGCTCAGGGACTTTCCCCCAGTCCTGCAGCGACCCTTTCTGGGCCTTTACATCCCTAGCTCATCCCACAGTGTCATGAGGTCTCACTCCTCTAGAAAAGACTCCTCATTCCCCAGTATCACAGTGGCCTGCTCTCCCGTTGAGCCCAGAAGCTGACCTGTCCCTCATCTGCCGTATAACTGGAGCCCAGGCAGTGTAACTGGCTGCAGAAACCACTTCTAACAGACTCGCTCCAGGGCTCTCTTCGGCCGCTCAGGGCCAGGCCCTGGGATGGTGTGTCCTGCTCTCCAGGAGCTAAACCACGATTCGCCTGACCACGTCTCTGTGGCTTGGTGTCTCAGTTGATGCAGCATTTTCCTGTCACAGACAGTGTGTCTGGGGTCCTTCCTTGTGCAGAGCCTGCTAACGGCCCATCAGTACTCATTCTTTCCTTCTGTAGTGATGAACATGCTGCATTTATTCTAGGCAGAAATGTTCCCGGCTAAAATCGGACCAAATGTCCCTTGCAGTTTAGGGTGACAAGTGAGATATCCAAGGCAGTGCCTGCAAAATCTGGGACGCTATTGTTTTTCTTTTTTGAGTCGGAGTCTCACTCTGTCATCCAGGCTGGAGTGCAGTGGCAAGCTCTTGGCCACCCCAGCGTCGACCCGCTGGGCCCTGGCGATCCTTCCACCTCAGCCTTCCAAGTAGCTGGAACTACAGGCGCAGGCTACCACACCCAGCTAATTTTTGATGGTAGAGATGAGGTCTTGCCAAGTTGCCCGGACTGGTCTTGAGCTCATGGGCTCAGGCAATCTACTCACCTCAGCTTCCTGAAGTGCTGGGATTGCAGGCTGAGCCACCAAGCCCAGCCTTGGGATAGTATCTTAAGACAGGGGCAGGGAGTATGTGAATTATTTCTGGCCATTTTCCACATTCTCCCGCTTCCTGCCAAAATAAAGGAGATGGGAGAGATGTCTGGTTCTCCGTAGACTTCTAGCACTATGAGGGGACCCTGAAGGTGAAAGCCACATGTCTGCCAGAGCAGAGAGGTGGCCACCTGGGGTCTGAGTGTACTGTGGAGCTGCCACATAGGCCTGGCCTCTTTTGTGTGAGAAGTGAAATTCCCAGCCATGCCAGTGTTATTTCCATATTTGCTCCCACCCAATTTCTTTCTTTTTGAATCAGAGTCTTACTCTGTCACCCAGGCGGGAGTGCAGTGGCCATGCTCACAGCCACTGCAGCCTCGACCTGTTGGGCTCAGGTGATCCTTCTGCCTCAGCCTTCCAAGTAGCTGGAACTACAGGCGCACGCCACCACGCCCGGCTAATTTTTTGACTTATTCCAAGTTGCCCAGGCTGGTCTCAAACCCATGGACTCAGGCAATCCTCTCACCTCGGCCTCCCAAACCGCTGGGATTATAGGCGTGAGCCACCGTGCCCGGCCCACACAAAATTTTTAACAGGGAATTTAGTGCCCGAAAGGCAAGAGAGTGTGGAAAACAGCAGTTTCTACTCCTAAAGCATGAAGCTGGCTGAGTGGAGGGGTCCAGGGTGATGGTGAGACCCTCCCACTGCAGGCTGGAAAGCTGGTGCCCACCTTATGTGGTGGGAAGCATGTGGTCACACTGTCACCTGGGCCACCGTGGCAGGCAGATCACTCACAGACCAAGATGGTGGCATTAAGGAAAACAGCAGGAAAAGCATTCCGAACATGATGGGTGCTGTTGGCCCCTTTAGGAAAGTTCTACAAGAAGAAAAACTTGGCAGAAAAAAATGCTGCCTTGCTGGTAGGGGAGGTGTGCTCTCCGTCTGTGGCCTGCTGTAGAAGCTGGCTCAAAACCGTGATTTGGAGCTCTGCGGGGCTGTCCCCCAGGCTGGAGTCCGGTCCTAGAAACATACCATCAGTCGCTTCACACAGCTCCATCAGGCCCCAGCTCTGGGGACTGTCCTGTCTTCTGGACTTGGGAGACTCAGAGTCAAATCTGACCCTATCCTGCCCTCAAGATGCAGCCAAAATGCAGCGGGTTGGCGTGGGGTCAGCCTGTGGGGGACAGGGGCCTGTGGACTGACCCTCAGCGGAGAAGGGTGGAGGTGGCGCTGTGGAGCCCATGAGGAGGGCAGGGGACGCATCTGGCACCTGGCTTCAGCGAGTGAGAAGATGGGTCTAGGGCACCAGGGAGGTTGCACTCAAGTCCCGGTTATCTCTAGATTGGCTCAGGCCTAAGACCCAGGGCTGCAGGGTGGTGAGGTTCGGTCAGTACACAATGAGGAGGGGCGCCCAGGGGCGTGGAGGGCCCCAGGCAACAACCTGCATGCCCCTTACCCCACGCTTGCGCAGAGTCCCCAAGTCAGGAGAAAGGAGGCCGGGAGCAGTGCTGGGTGTGAGGAGACCCCTGGGAGGAGCCGAGCACAAGGGCCAGCTTTGCCCTGTTGTGAGAGGTCCCAGGTCCGGTGCTGCTCCCTGGGGGGAGTCTCCATCCATCTTCGAGCATCTCTCAGACTCACCCTATTCCCCAGGGAGAGGCGTTTGAAACGCATTCAGGCTCCAAGGTGGGGATCCCTGTTCTCACCTGTGAAGGGGGAGAAGGGGAAGGACCAGGTGCAGGCAGATTCCTGCCCCTCCTGTTCCCGGTGTCTTTCCACTTGACCCCCGCAGAATCCCCTTAACTCAGACCTCACCCCACAGAGGGCTTCTGCCAGCTTCTAGAACTTTCCCCGTCATGTTATGCCTACTGTGTGCTCCTTAGTCCCCCGCAGGGTTAGATGCCTTATCTGTTGCTGGTTTAATCCCGCCCAACCCTGGGTGAGGCCTGGAGCCCACCTCTCCCTGGCAGCGCACCTGCTCCCCTGGGCCAGACCGCTGTGTGCAGAGAGGCCCAAGTTCAGAGAGCCCGACAGCAGTAGAAATTTGGATTCAGTTATGTGCCTGACCCCCCACCTCCCTCATTTTCCAAAATGCCTCTGTCTTTTCCTGTTCAAAGAACTTTCAAGAGACTTTCCAAGTTTTGCTCAGGAACAGTGTGGCTCCCCGGGGTACCAGCTGGCATCTCATGCAATTATCATTAAATTACAGGGACAATTTTAATTTTGCAATAATTAGAAATATCAACTGCTCTGGAGCCTTCGAAACTAATGGAATTTTAATGGGCAGCTGCTTAGGTTACAGCTAAGAATAGCAACGCCGAGCTGCTGCAGTCGGGGGCCCTGAGCGGGCACCAGCCTCGGAGTGGGAGCTGTGCCCGGGGAAACAGGGACTCCTGGGAGTCGCCGCAGGAGGCAGGTCTGGCCGAACCCTCTGTGGCTACTCTGTCGGGTGAGAGCAAGCCTTGGAGCGATGGGACCGATCCACTCAGGTGAAGGAAACATGCCTCCCAGCCTTTGGACCCCAAATCCAATGTATCCCCACAAAATGCAGCTTTGCCCCAGGTCCACCTGGCCCCACAGCCTCTATGCGTAGTGCTGAGCCCGTGGCCCCAGATAGTAGTCCCTGGGGAGTCCATACTGTGTCTGGGCCTCAGCAGCCAAGGTTGGTGAAAGCCTTCTCTGAGCAGGTCTGTAAGTCCGAGGTTCCCCCAGCAACTCTAAGCCGGAGCTGTGCC
>NW_007180278.1:0-961 GCF_000164805.1 Carlito syrichta
GCTTAATTTCTATGACCATATCTGTCTTACTCTAGATAACCTTATAGCATTAATATATGGGACTTTAAATTCTCCAAGTCTCATCTATACATAGAGAGAATAACAGGATCACTATGAAAATTATATGATGGAGGACCACTCCCCACGCCCCCCCCAAAAAAATTCTTTTTTTGGAGGTAGGTCTCTCATAGTACTGGATTCCTCGACTAGGTAAGTATTCTAGGAGCCCAGCACCATCAGTGTACCAGCTAGCATTGTGAGAGCTGCATTCAGCTTCAGTGAAATTTTTTTTTTTTTTTAGATTCTCTAAATGCATTTGCCTATTTCATGATGGGTGATTTATGAGCACAACTGCCCACACTGCACTGAGTATTTAGCTTTTTTTTTTTTTTTTTTTTTTTTTTTTACCAAAAACAGCATGACCCCAATGCTCCACCCTCTCTGTTCACCCGATCTCACCCCACGTGACTTTTTGTTTGTTTGTTTCCCTGGATGAAAAATTCCTCAAAGGGAAATGTTTTGCTGATATGGAAGAGGTGAAACAAAAAACAGCAGAAGCACTAAAAGGCATCAACACTGACAAGTTCAGAAACTGTTTTGCGCAGTGGAAAAAGTGTCTCGATTGGTGTATTGCAACAAAAAAGAGAGTATTTGGAAGATGACTAAAGTTTAAACATGTAAGAATATACGATTTTTAATAAATAAATTCTGGGGTTTTGGGGGTCACCCCTCATACAATGCAAGTGAAGTATGTGCCGAATACAGTCAATTTCAGTCACTCCTCAAATATTTAGCGAGTACCTACTAGGTACTAGGCATGTTGTCTAGTGGCACTGTATGTATAGCAATGAACAGACAAAAACCCCAGTCCCCAGAGAGCTTAAATTCTAAATTCTCACTGCTATTATTATTATTATTATTAGATGCTGGCATTTTGCAAATGTCCATTGAAAACAATGAG
>NW_007180279.1:0-808 GCF_000164805.1 Carlito syrichta
GATTTTTAGAGTAGACTTGTTGGGATAAAATATATACATATACACTCATAGCTGCGTAAATCTATGCTTGCTGTTTTGATTCCTTTTGCTACATTATTCAAGTGTAATAGTTACTATATGATTTATAAAAGAATTAACGATAAGGTATTAGCTTAATAGGATGTAGCATAGTATTAAAGTCCAATAACTAGATCATATGAAAATTAAAGTTTAGACATATGAAACATGAATTATAGTAAAGTTTTGTAGTTTAAGAATAAGTTTTAACTGAGTTATAAGGCGTTATGTTAAATTGTAATAGGTTAATAGTATAGTGTTAAGTTGATAATATTAATTGTTAAAAATATTGGGAATCAGTGAACTTGGATTGAACCTAGAGTTAACTCAGGAAAGTTTTTTGTATTAATCAGGGTATAGAGCAAAGAGTATAATATGAATGATTCGTTGAACATTATGGAAAACACTTTGAACGATTTGTATTGAAATTGTGCACCTGTGACCTTGATGTAAGCACGGCAGGCATCATGGAATTTGAATTGTTTGCTTGGAAATTGCAGATCTCGTGGTGGTCTTGTGATGCATAGTTTGTAAAGCACGAGGCTTGTACGCCCCCGGTGAGTGATTCTCGCATTGCTGGAGGGTATAGAAAATGGTATATAAGTTGGAAGAGGTTTGAATAAAATCGGCTTCAGTCTTGGCCAGACTGTTCCCAGAAGAGCTGCCTCCGAGTAGTTTTCTTCTCTCCGTTCTGATTCACCGGTGCGGTCCTAACCCTTCCCTGGTCAGTGCAGGTCACCGACAGTCCTCG
>NW_007180280.1:0-978 GCF_000164805.1 Carlito syrichta
GTTTTAAAATTTCTGGAGAGAATTCTTAATTTCAGAAGTTTAATTTGATTCTTTCTTTAATGGCCAGGTCAGCTTTTACCTCTTGCACTGTTTTCGTGGTCTGGATGATTTACGTGTCCACTTTCTTTTGGATCTCATTCAGTGTCATTGCCATCCATAGTGAGAATTATATTTCTTTCATAAGAGACAGGTGACGCTGGATAGGTGTATATTTGTTAAAGTTTTGGGAATTGTCCATGTTTTTCCACTATTCTTCCTCATTTGCAAGAGAAGACCCTTCTCTTTTCATTTTTATTAGATAAAGTTGCTAGTGTTGGATGGTAAGGATGGTAATGTGTGTGTGTGTGTGTGTGTGTGTGTGTCTGTGTGTGTGTGTGTGTGTGTGTGTGTGTGTGTGTTTAAATCTGAACTCCCTCCTTTGGTTCATCTGTGGGAGGGGCAGCAATGGCAGGAAGGGTGGTTAGCTAGGGGCAAACTACCTGGTACCGTTTCACCAATCCTGTCTGGTGGGGACAGAGCAAGTCCTTTTCTCTAGTTCAGAAGCTTTTCCCTCTCTCTGGCACAGGTATTAGGAACCTTGGCTGTCCTGGAGCTTTGATGGCTCCCTCCCCAGCCCAAGCATCTCATCAGCAGCATTGGCAGGCAGTCAGGAGCGGGCCCTGCAGCTCTTTGCTGGCACCAGTGCTCTTGGTTACACTGAGTGGATTTCTCTCGTCTGAGTGGGATTGCTACTGTCAACCAGGGATAGAAGGGAAACAGTTGTCTCCTTAGTAGATAGTAGGTTTCTTCCTCATTCACAGGTGAGCAGGGTTGCCACAGCCATAATGCACAGATATGTTGGGCCTCCTAGTTCCTGACCAGCTCCATGGGAGAAGCAATTGCAGGGATCGCAGTCCCCTGAGGGCAAGCCACATCTGTAGCTGTGACCTAGGGACACAATGGATGCCAACACCAAAGAAATGTCCCAAAGTGAGCATG
>NW_007180282.1:0-2526 GCF_000164805.1 Carlito syrichta
TTTTTTATAATCATTAGAAGGGTCACATAAAATGCCACTTTAAAGCATTCATTCTACTGTTAGGACTTCTGAAACAATGAAAAGAAAAAAATGAAGTTACAGTGTATTTTACTGACACCTTAGAAGATTTGAATTAATGGTTTTCAAGGAGTTACAGAGTTTTACTAAACAATAGTTCAGCTCAAATTAAAATGGAAATTGCAGTAATATTTTTTCTCTGGAGAAAGAACTCCTTTGTCTGATCTGTCACTGTATCATCATTTATTCTTCCGCTATTAAAGTGATCATTCAACCATATTTTCTTCTATTAGGGTTAATTACAAGCTTAAAGACTTGCCATAAACCCTTGCCCCAATGTCATGACTGTATCCTTGAATATATTGCCAGGATTCTAACAAAGCAGGATCTTGGAGCCCTATCTATCTCATCTCTCCTAATTTTGGAAGAAAAGTGAGTTGAAGTGACTGCATAATCTACCAGCAGCAAGAAATCTCCATATTTGGACTTTTTTTTTTTTTGAGTTGTGTCTTCTTTCTGTAAAGAATTTTGCAATGTATTTTGCCAGAACCATCCATAAAGATCTGGAAAAATCACGGGGCTGCCTTCAGTCAGTGGAAAGGACAGAGCTCAGGCTTAATATCGTGCAGTACTTACATCCTCTGTCCGACATGATTACAGTTTCTGTTGATAACCATTCAATTTCTTAAACCGCAGACACTTTTTGCAATCTCTCTGTCTGAAAAATGTTTGTGTTCTCTATTCCTTTAACACAGAGGTCAGACTTCATGAGCAGACAATGATTCTTCAAGGCTTCAATGTCTTCCTTCCCCCTGCCCCCAAATATATCAAAATGTTCAGTTTATGGTCGTTAGACTGCCACCAGTCACCCTCCATGCAATTGCATCTGAACTGTAATTCAGTTCCAGTTAATGCTTTGAGAATTTGATGTGGTGTTTTCATTTGCTTCTCTGGTAGATGGATATGGTCTTTTCTCGTCTGCAACGTGTAGTCTTCTCAGCTGTAAGGAGGTTCCTGTGGATATCTTGATATTTTAAAATTAGAGACATGACTTCATGTAGAATGCAAAACAGACTTTGTCTCTACTGGAAAGAAATGTTTGCTGGAAATCAACAGTAAAAAGAATAGGATCTTAAAGATATAGAATGCTTAAAAGTATTAAGTTTAGTATTGTTTCATGAGAAAAGCACCATTTTGCTTCAAGTTTTGCTTCCATGAGAGGTTGAAATCTTCACAACGTAAAGATCTGACACACGGTCATACCAGCTTCATTACTCCTTAACATTTCACCTTACCTGAGATGTTTTGCCTGTAAAAGTTCCCAGGCCACGCCTAAGGCTCATTCATTTATGTTCCTCCAGTATGCTCTGTGGTGCCTGATCCCTAGGGAGCTCAATAAGTCATGGTTGAATGGAAGAGGAGTCTTCCCTTATTTTATGCTTCTCTGTAGCTTGAACTCCTTTTGACAGACCTGATGACATCTGGCAGTTTATTGTGTTTTTGCTGGCACATGAGGCTGTGGGATCCACACCTGAGAGGAACAAGAAGATTCCACTCCTTGAGCAAAAGATGCCACTTGAAAAAAACAATTGTTAGTGGTTTTGTCTTCCTTAGGGTCTTTGGGAAGCTCCCAGGTTCTAGGAACTTGTGTGCTTACACATATCTTCCTGTCTACTTGGCCTCCCCACTGTATGTCCCATGGATTCCTATATAACTCATGTGTCTCAAGCTGAACTTTTCTTCTTCAAACCTATCCTATCTTGCCTTTTCCCATTAATATCATCACACCTCTTCCGATTTCTTTATCCAGTCATTGTACTTGATTCCACTCTCTCCTGCATCTGATGGCATAACTTCTGATCCAATGCCTGGTACTGCCAATCCTACCTTCCCAGCATCATTGAAACCTGTCTTCGGTGTACCTTGCTTCATGAGATCGTCTCTTCTGCTCTTTCTTCTTTCTACCTCTGGTCCCTCACTCTTAAAACAAGATTCATCTAGTTAAATCAGATTTGTCAATCACGTTGCCCAGCCATCTACCTCTCTATCCTAAAGACCCTAACTACTTACAAAAGAAAGTAAGAACATTTTGGGTACTGGTTTTAGAATTGCCTCGTGCAAGCCACAACCTAGGGGACATTATGCTAAGTGAAATAAGTCATGCCCAGAAGGACGAATATCACATGACCTAACTTATATGTGAAATCCAGGAAAGTCAAACTCATAGAAGTAGAAAGTAGAAGTATGGTGACCAGGGTCTGGAGTAGGGTGGGGAATGTGGGATTGGTGTTCAATGGGTAGAGAGTTTCAGTTAGGGAAAAGGAAGACATTCTGGGGATTTGTTGTATGACATGGTGACCACAGTGAGTAAAATGTATTGCATATTTACAAATTAAAAGAGTAGATTTTAAATATTTTCACCACCCACATACACAAAATAAATGTTAGGTGATTGATAGATTCACTCGCTTGATTTAATCATCTATGATGAATGCATATACCAAATGT
>NW_007180283.1:0-1928 GCF_000164805.1 Carlito syrichta
CACATGTTAATAGTTGGGGAAACTAAAACACATATGAGAGGTTTTTGTTTTGCTAAAAGTTTTCTGAGAATTTGAAAATATTTTTTAAATAAATGGCTAAAATAAAAAATATTGGTAGAACAATCTATTTGATAACAACTGCAGAAGCAGTAGTCCTTGCTTTCGGTCTGAGGAATTTGGGGATGTCTCATGAAGCTACAATGGAATATTTATAAAAACCTTCAAATTCATGATGTTTCAATCACAGCAAAAGCAATCATTGTTTGTACAGTACTGAGTTTTTATTTCTATGAAAGGCCTCTGCACCCTGAATCTTTACAATAATATCTTCTCAAACTCTGTAAGTACCCACTGATCAATACATTTTATATAATATAGGAAAAATTACACTGTTATTTTACATCTAAATTAGATGCATTAAAATAGATTAAATGTAGTATATAGAAATATATTTAAGAAACAAAAGATTCACTAGCTAGCCATGTTTTTATTCTTGTCTGTTAAAAAAATCAATGAACCTGAAGGAGTACCAATAAAAGTTTGTTTACTCACCTGCATTTTAACTCATTTAACATCTCCAAAGGGTATATAAGAAACAAATAGATTAAAATCTTCTCTCTAGTCATTTGTCATCAATTGTGATATCTTCTTCTCTCAAAAACTCTTAGTAAACTTTTTCCCAGAGCAACACTGATAATGTCCAGATAATAAATTTTCTAAAGTTGTATCAAGTTATATAGGTGCAAGGTTGTATTCAGAACAAAGTGCTTTAGCCTAGAATTGAGGTTGACTTCAGATTTCCACTATACATGCTCTACAGACTCCTTCATGGCTGAGCTGACTGTATCTTCAGTATATGGATTCATCAATCTCAGGGTGCCTTCCTAGGACAAACTGTAAAATGTCAACTTTCTGTGTCTGAAGCTATTTATTTATCCATTCATTTATTCATTCATTCATTCATTCATTTATTGAGTTGGAGTCTCACTCTATCACCCTGGTTGGATTTAGGCAATCCTTCCACCTCAGCCTTCCTAGATGCTGGAACTACAGGCTTGTGCCACCATGCCTGGCTAATTTTTTGATGTATTGTAGACATAAGGTCTTGCCAAGTTACCCAGGCAGGTCTTGTGAGCTCAGGCAATCCTCTCGCCTCTGCCTCCCAAAATACTGGAATTACAGGAATGAGCCACCGAACCCGGCAAGAAGTTCATTACTCGTGAGATTGCATATTTTTGTTGTTAAGTTGTGGTGAACTGGAATACAAAGGCTACAAAGAAAAAGTGTTTCTTTCTTCGAGATTCCATAGCAGTTTTTAACGTTATGCACACAGCTTTATATTTGTTGAATTTTGTAAATAATAAACATTTCTGTCACCCCAATTAGAATGAGTTCTCCTTATATCTTATATGACATAAGATAAATAATTATGTACTGTTTATCTTAGTATTGTGTATACATCTGGTGCACATAAACACATAATACATATTTGCAGAATTGAATGCAAAGCATTCATTTCCTTTGGAGACAGACAAAACATAAACAATTACGAAAGAATAAAATGACCAAGAAAAACAATAAATCATGAAAATGGCTTTCTAACAAAGCAGAGAGAGCTCTGACCTTTTATTTGCATTTTTCTCTGGTGGGTTTTGTCCTTAATAAAAATTACCAGGTTAAATTCGTTAGGAAGAACGAGAAAGGTGCTCAGAGGTTATGTGACATGTCAAGGAAAGATGGTTAGGTAGTATGTCTGGTCTCCTTCCCTGAAAATGTTCATTAGTTCTTTTTTGTTATAATCCCAGGAGAACAAATTAGAATTTATAACAGAAAGAGTTAGAGACACATTGCCTGTAGGTAACCTCCGTCTGCAACTAAATGTATCTATTCAAAATTCAAGATGCCTCTTCTTTGTTCTGCTTTTTTTT
>NW_007180284.1:0-901 GCF_000164805.1 Carlito syrichta
GTGTGGAACTGTAATACAAGACCAATAATCACCAGGTGTAGTGGCTCACACCTGTAATCCCAGAACTTTGCGAGGCAGAATGAAAGGATTGCCTGAATCCAGGGAATTGAGGCCAGGCTGGGAAACTTGGCGAGACCTTCTCTCTACAATACATCAAAAAATTAGCCAGGTATGGTGATGCAAGTATCTAATTCCAGCTACTTGGAAGGCAGAGGCAGAAGAAACATTTTAGCCCAGCAGGTCAAGTTGACAGTAGCTGTGATCATGCCATTGCACTCCAGCCTGGGTGACAGAGTGAGACTCCCAACTCAAAAATATATAAATATAAATAGATAAAATAAATAAATCATAGTAAATTTCAACACTAATGCCAGTTGATATGTTGGATGTTACGTTTCCTAAAATAATTGATTATAGGTTTCTCAATCATTATTACATCTTCTTTTTTCAATGTCAATCCGTATTTTGAAAAGTCTCAACCCAGATTGGTAAGTTGAAAAATGAAAATCAGATATGATTCTCATGTAATAAGTATGAGAACAGTGACTTCACTGTTGGAACATCGAAAAACTGAAGGACAGGAAATTTTTATAGATTCCTTGGGAATTTCCTTCTTCCAAAAACAACTTCATTTTCACAAATTGGAATATTTTGAGGTTACAACCTGTGGGTTAAAATAAAATTCAGAGCTGGTATCGGTGGCTCAGTCTGTAATCCCGCGCCTTTGGGAGGCTGAGGTGAGTGGATTGCCTGAGCCAACAGGTTCGAGACCCGCCTGGGCGGCGAGACCTCATCTCTACAATAAATCAAAAAATCAACCGGGCGTGGTAGCGAGCACCTTTAATTCCGGCTACTTGAAAGGCTGAGGCAGAAGGATCGCCGGAGCCCAGCAGGTCGAGGC
>NW_007180285.1:0-649 GCF_000164805.1 Carlito syrichta
ACTTGGAAGGCTGAGGCGGAAGGATAGCCGGAGCCCAGCAGGTCGAGGCTGTGGTGGCCGGGAGTGTGCCACTGCACTCGAGACTGGGCGACAGAGTGAGACTCCAACTCAAAAAAAAAAAAAAAAAAAGAAGAAGTCTTGTTTTGCTATTTACTGTCTAATCTAGCACCACTGTCAGAAAAACAGCTATGGAGAAAGGCTGGTTATCCAGAAATATAAATAAGGAGAACAAAATTGTACTAAAAGGATTGTTAAAAGTCTTTATTCACTTAAAAACTACTCCCAGTATGTCTCTCTTGACAGCACATCAGTGCTTGTTCAGAGCCAGTCAGAACTCATAAAGTGTACATTTAATGTAGTTTTATTGCAGGTACATTATACCTTAGTAAAGTTGATTTTTAAATTTAAGGAAAAAATTCAAGACCTTCTAATAATTAATGTTTTGCTATAGAAGAAAGTGCTTGGGTGATAGGAGCTCTCAGGCTACAAATGATCCAGTTAGTAATACCACAGTAATACCATAGTTTAGATTGAAGTACTTTCTTAGGGAAAAGCCTGGAAGTGTTATCTGGAGCAGGTCAGGTCATATACCTCCTGTAGTGTCACTTTTATATGCAAAAGATCCAAAGAGCACATGAGCTGTGTAGGT
>NW_007180286.1:0-1155 GCF_000164805.1 Carlito syrichta
GTTCCAAAAACAGTCACAGAAGGAGGTCTTTTTCTCTCTCTCTCTCTCTTTTTATGTTTTAGTATTTGTTTTATTTTTCTTATTTTTTTCATGCCTTTTAGTTTTTCTGTTTGCATATGGGTTTTTAAAATTTTTATTTTTTGAGTCAGAGTCTTGATCTGTCACCCAGACTGGAGTGCAGTGGCACACTCATGGCCACCACAGTCTCAATCTTCTGGTCTCAGGTGACTTTTCTTCCTCAGTCTTCCAAGTAGCTGGAACCACAGGTGCTTACTACTATGCCTAACTAATTTTTTTTATTAATTGTAGAGACGAGGTCTTGCCATGTTGACCAGACCAGTCTTGAACCTGTGGGCTTAGGCAATCCTCTTGCCTCCATCTCCCAAAGTGCTAGAATTACAGGTATGAGCCACTGTGCCCAGCTGCATATGGGTATTTTTGAGGGTGAGTGCATCATCAGGTTTTGTGTTTGTTTGTTTGTATGTTTGCATATTTTTGTCTTTGTTTATTCGTTAGTTGGTGTGCCCATCTGTTTTCCTTCTCCTCCTCTTTTTTCAGCTTCCTTTCATCTAGCATCTTTCTTCTGTTCTTTTTCTTTGTCTTATCTTGTTTTGCTTTCAGGGGCATACATATGCCCCAACTGCATGGAAAGATTGTAAAGTGGTGAGATACAGGATCTGGGGGCTCACACCAACTGTTAGCAGATACTGAGATCTGTAGATAGCTTCTGAACTACATCACCCCCATAACACCTTAATCAAATCTCAAAACTGCAAAAGGCACAGACCCCCAACCCCAGTTTATCTTCAAAATTGTACAAAACCAGAAGATCTACATAAGGAAGAATAGAGGATTAAGAAAGCAGAAGTGAAAGCTATTCCCCCTATCATTGAGCAACAGAATTAAAGAAATAGGGGAAAGAGGAGAAAAATCATCACAAATGAAGAAGAATCAAAAGGGGATCACAAGTTGCATCCAGACCTCTGAGCAGACAGCACCTGAGAATAGAGACTTCAGAACTCAATGAAGTGCTTCCAGAATGACTGGTCTCAAATCACAAACCTAGGTATAAAGATATTAATAAGGAGAATGAATAGAAATGAGGAGAGACAAGAGGAAAGAATGAAGAAGTTGATAACTGAGATGATGGCAATA
>NW_007180287.1:0-2444 GCF_000164805.1 Carlito syrichta
TTATTGGACATCTCAGTATTGACTACAACCATTAAGCTATGGGAAAGCCGCTCTTGGTGTCGAGTTTGTATTATCTGTAGTATTTAGAACCTGGAGCACTCCGACCTGTCCTGGAGGGCAGCTCATGAGCTTTCAGATCTCGTAGGACTGAGCCCTAGATAGCAGACTCATGCAGAGGATGTGAACTGCTCCTCCTGTTGCAGTGATGGAGCCCACAGCCCGGTACCAGCATGTCAGTCTGTCTTTCTGTCCTTTATGAACGTATTGCCTGTGCAGAGTTAGAAAGAAGTGGACGCTGTGGGTTCCTGATGAACACCAGCATCCCTTGCCATACTCCTTCTGATCCCTACTCTGCTCTCCAAAGGCCACATCCCGTGCCTGGCTGTTCCTCGGTGACTCAGCGCTCCTCTCAGTTGTGCACCCTGATGCTGGAACCAAACAAAACACCTTTGCCTTCAGAGGGTTTCCTCTTTGAGTAACCAACAGTTTGTCCTTTCTTTAGGCCAGTTCTGTTTGGACATGAGAATTCCCAGGGACATATATCCTATCTCCCCCACTCTCAGCTAAACCTGAAGCTGTCCAGTTGTGAAATGAGGGTTTCTGCAGAAACCATAAGCCAAGCTGCTGCATGTTGTAATTTTGAAACAGAATGTAATGTTGGATTTTGGAATTTGAAAGGTACCTGCTGTTAAGGGTCCCAGTCACTCGAATCAGTAGACAATCACATCTGTACTGAAAGCTGAGACAGTTTAAGCAACTTGCAGTTAGATCAACCACATTTTCTGTCATCTTTTTATAAATGTGTTTTTAAAAAGCCAGGGCACTGTGTGATAAAGCAGGCTTTTTTCTTGCCCCTAGTACATCGTCATATGCCCCTCAAGGATGCACTGGTGCTGGTGGCTGAAGAATTTAGGAAGTTTTCCACTAATCGAGAGCAGCAGGAATGTGCTGGGATTTCTCAGAGGGCTGGAGAGCTGGTGGATGACATCCTGGCCCGGGAGGGCCTCCTCACCTACTCCGTACCTTCCAGCATTCGGCAGCTTCTCTTCCTGTTAATGGAGGGAAAACATTTGTATAGGGATGAGTTGAGCCTGATCATTGACTACCTAACAACCAGGAAAGGACAGCTGGAAGGTATTTGGTGCCATCTCATTTCCGTCCTCAATTTAAACACCAGAAAGTCCTCTCTGAATGAGAGACTGTGCTTCTGTAATGTGCATGTATGTGTGCAGAGGTATCTGACGTGACTGTGTTTCAGATAGGAATACACTGTTTTAATGTTCAACTCCCTTGGATTAAAGTGCTTCTTATGAAGCTACATTTTCTTTTGAACCAGATTTTTAATATATAAATAGAATGATCTCTATGGACAGACGGGGATGTAGGAAATAGTTCCAGTTCCCTGTCAGTTTATTTTCCTGATTCAAAGTTTCAGTTTTTTGCTGATTGAGACATTTGTAAGATTACTTTTAAGTATATGGAAAACATGATGAAGCAGTTCCTAATCAAAGATTTTATTTTAATTAATTTGTTTTGGGGGAGAAAGGGTCTCACTATGGTGCCCAGGTTGGTCTCAACCTCCTGGGCTCCAGCAGTCCACTTTATAAGTATCTGGGACTGTAGCTATGTGTCACCATGCCCGGCTAATCTTGAAGATTTGAAAGAGCATTGGCTCACGCTTGTAATCCCAGCATTTTGAGTGGCTAAGGCAGGAGGATTGCTTGAGTCCAGGAGTTCAAGACTAGCCTGGGCAACATAGTAGACCTCATCTCTACAAAAAATATATATAAAAATAAGCTGGGTGTGGTGGCATGTACCTGTGATTCCAGCTACTCGGGATGCTGAGGTGGGAGATCACTTGAGTCATGGAAGTTGAGGCTGCAGTGAGCCGGGATTATGCCACTGCATTCTACCGTGGGTGACAGAGTGAGTTCCTGTCTCAAAAAATAAAAGTAAAACAATAAATAAAATAGATAAAGAGCATTCCAGTTACAAGCCAAACTCCTTAAAGTAGTGACTTTTCAGTTTGCTTGTTTTGAATTAAATAGGTGAGAAGAAAATACTAATCACCTGTCCTTTTTACGCAAAAGTAGCTGACTGTTATAGGACTGTGTCACAACTTCAAATTAATTGTTTATCCTATAAAATGTAAAATTGTTTTATTTTTGTACAATTTTATTATAGTCACTTTCTCAGGGTTGGTGGAACCTGTACATTTAAAACACAGCAGTCTTGTTTCTTTTTGATTACTGAAACCAGGAAAAGCGGAGCTCTTTCTTAAATGGCCTGAGCTCTTCTTTGTGTGGCTTGTGGACCTTGACTGAAGATTTCTGCAGACCATTTGTTTTCTTCTTTCTCCAGGCTTGGAGACACGGGATCCTTTAGCCAGCCGCGAGCACTCCTCATTTCAAGGCAGGAATACCCCCATCGTGGGCAAACCACCT
>NW_007180288.1:0-338 GCF_000164805.1 Carlito syrichta
CTCTAAATATCAACCTCCCATATGACCCCGCAATCCCCCTACTGGGAATATATCCTGAAGAACTCAAATCACTCTATAAAAAAGATACCTGCACACATATGTTTATGGCAGCATTGTTCACAATAGCAAGAACCTGGAAGCGACCATGCTGCCCATCAAAAGAGGGCTGGATTAAAAAATTGTGGTACATATACACGATTGAATACTACGCAGCCATAAAAAGGAACAAAATCATGAATTTCGCAGCAACCTGGATGGAACTAGAGTCTATAATACTGAGTGACCTCTCACAGAAACAAAGATCCGAGTATCACATGTTCTGACTCATATAATGGACT
>NW_007180289.1:0-591 GCF_000164805.1 Carlito syrichta
TCCACAGTTGGCAGAAGAAAAGAAATAAATGAAGATCAGAGCAGAATTAAAATGAAATTTGAATTTAAAAAATATAATGGATCAATGAAACAAAAATTTTGGTTCTTGCAAAAGATAAACAAAATTGACAGACTACTAGCCAGATTAAGAAACAAAGAGAGAAGATTCAATTTAAGCCAATCAGAAATAAAAATGGTGATATTACAACTGATATGATAGAAGTTCAAAATATCATCTGAGACTGTTATGAACATCTCTGCACAAACAGACTAGGCAATCTAGAGGAAATGTACAAATTCTTGGAAACATACAACCCCCAGTCTTGAATTAGAAGGAAGCAGAAACCCTAAACAGACCAATAATAAGTAGCAAGATTGAAACAATAATTAGAAGTCTCCCAACAACAAAAAACAAAGTCCAGGACCTGATGAGCTCAAAGCTGAATTCTACCACATCTTCAAAGAAGAACTGGTACCAGTTTTATTGAAGCTATTTCATAAGACTGAAGAGAGCCAGACTCGGTGGCTCAGTCTGCAATCCCGCGCTTTGGGAGGCTGAGGTGAGTGGATTGCCTGAGCCCGCGGGTTCAAG
>NW_007180290.1:0-1425 GCF_000164805.1 Carlito syrichta
AAAGGAACAGACTGAAAACAAGTTCTGAATTTCTTTTTTCAACCAGACTGTCTCAGCAAGGGATGAATGAGTTATTCTTCCTCCAAATGAACACAAATAAACAAAAGTGCAAAGGAAGCCAAAGACTTCTATCCAACAAAGGAGTGCAGTGAAGAATTGTGAATGGGACAGCAACGGGAGACAGGAGGTTTCGCTAATATTTCAAACTCAGAGTGTCTAAGTGGATACCTAGAGAGCAGGAGGAGAGAAATGGCATTTGGGGTTCCTGAGATATAAATAGGCTCACATAATTACATAACTGTGAGTCATTAATATCCTTGCTTTGGCCTCAGAAGGCACGAGCTCCTAACTCTGGTTTGAATTTACCTGTTCTTAAAGTCAAGATTTATGCATCAGCTTTACATCTTTATCCAGGCAATGTGGAATGGATTTCTCTCTAATTCATTAAAGGTCACTCAGCATGGATTGATAAAGAAAAACCCATGTCTGATATATTTGCTTAAATTGAATATTTCCTCTGGGCTACTGCAAAGGTGACCTAAGGTGACCGTCATCAAGAATTTACCCCGGCAGAGTCTTAAACTTAGATCTCTGCCTAATGTCCTCATCAAAGACTTGGAAACCCAAGAATAGAGCAGTAGCTGAATGCAGGCTCATCCTCTTCCTCAGTTTTATCTATCTACTTGGAGGACGTTTTTGGTTGAGATGAACATTTAAAATGGTGAACTTGATGCAAGCAAATTGCCTTCCATAATTCAGGTAGGCTTCAGCGAATCAGTTGAAGACTTAAATAGAAGAAAAACACCAGCCTCCTAAGCAACAGGGAATTCTCCAGCACGCTGGCCTTTGGACTTCATGTGTGTCATTGGCTCTCCCAGGTCTCTAGGCTGCTGATCCACACTGAAGATTTGGACTTGTCAGGCTCCATAATTGTATGTATTACTTATAATGGATTTCTTTTTTACATATATACACATCCTATTGTTCTGTTTTTCAAGAGAACCCTAACTAATACACAGAGATGTCAATAATTACGCACCTATTCAGACTTTTGGAGCCTGCAACTTCAGATAAGCCCTCAGCTTTCACTTCAATGTTCTGTTTTTAGGAAATTATCTGGATCTACATGGAAAAAAAATGAAGTCATAGAACAGTAATGCTACAAGATTGCAGTGGCAGGAATTAGATTATAGATCTATTTCAAGAATTCAGAATTTTAGAGATGCTATCCTGACTTTTAGTGTTGAAGCTGCTGCAATCTTTTAGCATTTTAGACATAAGCTCTTTACATCCTCTTCCTCATTAAAAAAAAAAATGAGCTTTTACTAAGAAACTGTGGTATTTCCAAAAGGAGTGGGCTGGAAGACTTTGAGTGCCAGTACCTTGAATCTTCCCTTTTAACAGTCTCCTTGGACCATCCCCGTA
>NW_007180291.1:0-544 GCF_000164805.1 Carlito syrichta
CAAAAAATTTTTGTCTATATAAAAAATGTTAATGTTTCCCAGTGCTGCCAATCCCTTTCTTATAACTAACCCTGAATTGTATCCCACATATTTATAATAAAAAAGTTAATGTTTATGAATGTATTCTGATGAGGTATTTTTTAGTTTTATAAAAAATTTTATGTGAGTTCCTTAAAGGGCACTATTTCACCAACTTATCCCTAGTGCCTGGCATGTGGAAGGTACACTCTTGACTCATGACATTTCTGAAGGTAGAAGTAGAGGTTGATGGTAGCAATTCCTGTACTTGTATTTGACATACATTTGTCTTTTATGACACTGGTTTCCTTAAATTTCCTCCTCTTATTGTAAGTATGTTATGATTTATATAGTCACAAAACTAATTTATATCTGTATGTCAAAACCAGATTCCACTGAAATTCAATCTAGACAGGTAAAGTTATGTGTGAGTGTTTGATTTTTTAAAAGTATCTAAAAATATTTGAAGACATTCAGAGAAAATGGACAAATGAACACGTCCTTGCCCTATTTTTTTTTTTTTTTT
>NW_007180292.1:0-44865 GCF_000164805.1 Carlito syrichta
GAGTGAGCCTTTTATCATTATGTAGTGGCCCTCTGTATCTTTTTTAATTTTTGATAGCTTAAATGGTATTTTGTCTTCAATTAGAATCATGACTCCTCCTTTCCTTTGTGTTCCATTCGCCTGAAAATTTGTTTCCCATCCTCTTACTTTGAGTCTGTGTATGTCCTTTCTAGTGAGATGGGTCTCTTTAAGGCAGTATATTGTTGCCTGGTGATATTTTATCCATTTTGCCATTCCATGTCTTTTCAGTTGTGCATTTAGTCCATTCACATTCAGGCTAATTATTGAAATGTGAGAGTTCATCCCTATCATAGAGTTCTTATAGAGTTGTTGTCTTTCCACTTGGTTTTTTTGTCTTTCTTTTGGTTTTGGGGTTGGTTCATGTATATTTTATTCTTTTTCCTGTACTCTTGTGAAGAACATTGTTCTTTTTCCTTTTTTTCTGTGTTTAGTACTTTCTTAAGTGTTTCATTTAGAGGTGGTTTGGTGCAGCATAAGTTCTTAGGGATTGGATATCTGGGAAAGATTTTAATTCTCCCTCGCTGATGAAGCTTAGCTTGGCCGGGTAGGGTTATTCTTGGTTCAAATTGTTTATCTTTTAGGACTTTGAAGATAGGGCTCCAAGCTCTTCTAGCCTGCAGGGTTTCTGTAGATAAATCTGCTGCTATTCTGATTGGTCTTTCATGGTAGATGATCTGGCCTTTTTCTCTTCCTGCCTTTAGGATTTTTTATTTTATGCCTACTTTGTTTAGGCGAATTATTATGTGTCTAGGAGTTGGTCTTCTTATTTGTTGTCTTGCAGGGGTTCTCTGAATCTCTTGTGTTTGAATTTTTGCATTATTGATTAGATAAGGGAAGTTTTCTTGAATGATCTCATGGAAGATTTGTTCCAGTGTTGTCTCTGTCTCTCTTTCTGCCTCAGGAATGCCAATTACTCTTAGGTTTGGTCTCTTAAAGTGATCGCTCATCTCTTGAAGGTTGTGTTCTGTCTTTTTGAGCTTGTTTTCTGTGTTTTTAAGAGTTTGGGTTAGTTATGTATTTTGGTCCTCAATCTCTGAGATTCTTTTTTCTGCTTGGGTAATTCTGCTTTCCATGCTTATCAGTTTGTTATTTATTTCATTCACAGTATTCTTTATTACTGTTATCTCAGATATCAGCTCCTTCCTAGTTTCTTCTTGTGTCTCCTCAATTCTTTTTAATCTCTCCAATATTGTCTTAATATCTAGGTTTGTAGTTTAAGACCCTTCATTCTGGGGGCTCTTCATTGTTTGTATTACAAAGTCAGTTTTCTCAGTGTCTGCCCTCCCAGGTGTCTGGGAGAGCCCCTACTCTTCTTTTGGTTTTTCTTCATTTGTGTAGATTTTTTTCTCTCTCTCCCTTTCCCTCCCCTTATTTGATTCTGTTTTTGGGGGAAGGTGGGGTTGCTTTTGTTTCACTTCTGCAGTATCCTGTTCTTCCTTGTGAGGGTCTTTGTTCACTTTTGAGGTTGGAGTGTAGGCTGCAGACTGTACTTTTTGCAGTTTTGAGGTTTAGTTGAGAGGGAAGCTGTGGTTCAGAATGTATATGCTGACTCTAGCATCACACAAACAGGTGGCCTCATTAGTCCAACATTCCAGACAAATTACTTCAGTACTAAATGTAATTGAAAAGAAGAAATAGATTACACTTTCTCTTGGCCTTGAATAAGACAGAAGCACTGTGGTTTGGTGGAACAAAACTGAGGCAGAAAAATAGTGTTCTCTTTTTCTAGGTTCTTTCTGTACCCTAGGGTAAACATTTTTCCTCTCTAGGTGTTAGTTCCTTCTTATGTAAAATGAGGAGATTGAACCAAATGGTTTGTCCATGGTGTTTTCTTTCCCAAATAAACTTAATTTTAGAACACTTTTGGATTTTCAGAGAAGTTGCAATGCTAGTACAGGTAATGACCATACACTCCACATTTGGTTTATCCTACTGTTAGCATCCCATATCACTATGGCACAATTTTTACTACTAGGAAATCAACATTAATAATTGGCACTAACTCACTTGATACTTGATTTGGATATCATCAGTTTTTCCTCAATTTCCTTTTTCTGTTCCAGAATTCAGTTCAGAATGAAATATTCCATTAAGTGTCATGTCTTCTTATCCTTCTCTAGTCTGTAACAATGTTCTGTCCTAAATGACCTTGACAATTTTGAGTAGCTCTGGTCAGGTTTTCTGGAAAATGTCTTTCAGTTTGGATTTTGCTGATGTTAATCTCATGTTTAAACTGGAGTTTTGGGTTCAGGAAATGAAGACCAGAGATATGCAATTATCATCATATCATATCAAATGTATATATTATCATGTACATATTATCATTGATGATGATAACCTTTATCACCTTGCTGAGGTAGTGTTTTCCAAGTTTCTTCACTTTAAAATTACTCCTCCCCTCATTTCAAACTATTCTCAACTAGTTTGTGGTATTTTTTAGCTCAGACCATGATTTTATTGTGTTGCAGACGGATTCCCACACATATCAATTTGCTGGAGTTGAATCCATCACCCAGGATTGCAAACAGATGCTGGAAAGCTCAGCTGAAAATTTTCTGGGACCCATTTAATACTATATGGCTATATGAAAATTTTGAGTTATGTTTCATAAAATAAGACTCTGTTTTATACTAACATTTAAAAACATATATTCTACTAAGAAACGAATGTATTCTACACTAAGCTTTAAAAAGCTTTAAAAAGCATGTATTCTGGGTGACGGGATACGTGGACTTGTGAGATTCTCCGAACGTGACTTCCCAAAAAAACTCTTACTTTTCTTCCCCCATCCCCCAGCCCACCACCAGCCATGCTGGTCTGAGGCCTGGGGACTTTCAATCCCACGCAGGGCTGGATACTGCAGCCCCCTGCTGCTGCTGTTCCACCACGTGTGTGGGAGTCTCGGGTCTCAGCTCGCTCCCTGGCTACATCGTCTCTCACCCGGCACCCAGCACCAAGCCACCGGTCACTCAGGGAGGCTCTGGGCGCCCGCCCATCAGAGACACCGGTCCCATTCCTGGCTGAAGTAACCTGTGGGGGGCCTAGGGCCACTCTCACCACTCACTCCCTGCCCATTGGAGCCTTGGAGCTCTGGAGCTCTGGGCCCACCCTGGCTGAGGCACTCAGCGCATGACCCCAAGCTTGGGGACTCAGACAAGCGGAGAGAAATGGATCTACGAAAGAGAATCTGCCTCCGCTATTCTCCAGGCAGAGATTATCATTGCTCCACCCACCAATCAACAACCCCCACCTCGGTTCATAAGGTAACATCCCTAAACAGGAGACAAAGCCCCACCCCTACACTGAATCAGATAAAAGCAACTCCCAGGCAGCCAAACCCAAATTGCGAGTAAATCTAGCTGCCTGCAATGAAAAACAAAGGGGAAAGGCTGGAGATAAGAACTGAAGTGATTTTAGTCTGAGCTCTTATTGTGACTTATGATTTTATCATTTTGACTGTTTATTTTGATCACTTTTGTTGTATGCCTTCTGACTTACACTGTTTCATGATTATATTGGTCTGTCTCTGTGTAGCTGTCAGTATTCTTTAGGGAATCTTTCTTACGTGTCTTTTTTCACTTCTTTCCGGCCTTGTGTCTCTTTCTCACCTGATAGTTGGTATGTATGTCTGTTTTTCCTCTCACTCTTCTCTCTCTCTAACTTCCTATTGACCACACTTCCTCCATTATTTTCCTCTTTTATACCCCCATTTCAATCTAGGGACCAAGACTACATACTGCTACACAGACATACAGTAAGGCAGAGGGAAATAGGTTCCAGTGTGCTCATACACCTGTTGGTGGATGCTAGAATCAGCATATACATTCCAAACCACAGCTTCCCCCTCAATTAAACCTCAAAACTGTAAAAAAGTAGAGTCTGTTGCCCACACTCCAACCTCAAAAGTGAACAAAGCCAGAAAACCCTCATAAGAAAGAACAGAATATTCAAGAAGTGAAACAAAAGTAACGCCACCTTCCCTCAAAAACAGAATCAAAGAAGGGGATGGAAAGGGGGAGAGAGAGAAAAATCTGCACAAATGAAGAAAAAACAAAAGAAAAGTATGGGCCTCTCCTAGACACCGGAGGGCAGACACTGAGAAAACTGACTTCGGAATGCAAACAATGAAGAGCCCCCAGAATGAAGGGTCTCAAATTATAAACCTAGATATCAAGACATTAATGGAAAAATGGAAAAGAATTGAGAAGATACAAGAAGAAACTAGGAAGGAGCTGATATCTGAGATAACAGTAATAAAGAATACTGTGAATGAAATAAATGACAAACTGATAAGCATGGAAAGCAGAATTACCCAAGCAAAAGAAAGAATCTCAGAGATTGAGGACCAAAAAAAATTAACTCAAAATGAATTAAAGACTTAAATGTCAAACCTGAAACCATAAAATTCCTAGAAGGAAACCTAGGAAAAACTCTTATGGATAATGTATGGCTAAATTCCAAAAGCAAATGCAACAAAAACAAAAAATGAACAAATGGATCTTAATTAAACTAAAATGCTTCCACACAGCAGAAGAAATAATAAAGCAGACATTCTGATTTTCTCCTTCTTAGACTGCAGATTTTCAAGACCCTGATTATAAAATTTATAATTTGTAAAATTTATTTATATAATGTAATTTGGATTTATCTAATTTGCATTAAATACCTAGTCGATACTGAGTTAGTTTGAGAGCCCACATTGTTGACCAGTTTTGGACATTATGGAGTCAAAAAATATGTCTGGACTGGTTGTTTATTTTAGTAAGTTGGTCATCAATTTCCTTTTAAAGAGCTTTCCCACTTGATTTTCTGTTCATTTTTCCTAATTTTTATTGATTTTTAAACTGGGCAGTTCACAGAGAAGATTGATCAGAAAGTAAGAGACAGCAAACAAACTGACTTGACATTTTATACTATAGCTATACTCCATTTATAAAAATATGTTGGACTCTTATTGGTCCATCAGTTTTACAGTTCTCCCATTTTAATTTTGGAATCATTTTAAGACTATAGGGACTTGCAGTGGAAATAAGGTGTTGAAGCATTTTCTCTAAACCGCAAAAGATGGAATAGACAAATTTTTATTTTAGATTATTTATATTAGATTATATAAATAGCTAAGTCTAGTTATAGCATTGATTTTTAAATCTTACTCATAATTATTGTGGTTTTATCATTATAAATAAATTGTTTAAAAAGTATTTACAGGAGAAGTTTTTTGTTTGTTTGCTTTTAGAGACAAGGTCTCTCTCTGTTGCCCAGGCCAGTGCAGTGGCATTATCACAACACACTGCAGCCTCAAATACCTGCACTGAGGCAATCCTCCTGTTTCAGCCTCCCAAGTAGCCAGGACGACAGTCCCATGCTCCCACGCCAGGCTAATTTGAGAACTTAATAATTACTTAATAAACATCATCATCGACGTGGTTCAGAATCATCACATCTTAGATTGGGTTCCCTGGCAACAGGACCTGAGAAGATAAATTATTGTTTGTGTGGTTTCTAAAGGGGAAGATGGAAAGCAAGATAGTGTACAAAGAAAAAGCTTAAGTGTGATTTCAGTGATTGGTTTTTGTTTGACCTCCCAGGACAGTCTGGAGTATAAATGCCAGCATAGATTTAGACCCATCTTATGGAGGCCTGTTGTATGTATCCTAAAGAGGGTCAGCCATAGACTGAGAAGCAGAGGAGGAGTAGGGGAAATGCACAGCTAGCCAGGAAAGTGAGGTCTATTTTCATCCCATGGGCTACTTCTCTCTCCATTCAAAGAGGATGACCAGATGCCCTGCCAGACACTACTAACTGGGAGAATTTCTTCTTGTCACTCTCTTTCTGGGCTATCCTCAAATGTGGCTGTAAGCTAACCCGGCAGTCTATTTTTGTCTACATTTACATATAAAGCAAACGAATCTCTGAACTAAACTAGAGGAAAAAGAAATATGTATTCTGTTTCCTCTGTCAGCTCATCTAAGTGAACCCTTCTTTGAAAACTTTGATCTGAACAGAGGAACAAAAATTTATCTATTAGGAAAATGTGACAGGGAGGTCTGTGAGATTCCCATGTTCATGTGGTTTATTGTGCTTTCTAGACACCCATTTCATCTCAGAGATTCCACTTCTATTTTAGAGCAGACTGCTACTAGACCCTGGCTCATGTAACCATGTTTAACTTATTCAGAACAGTTCTGGCTCCCTGAGTGCATGACGTCCTATATATATCAGAACTTAGTAGCATGCTGTAAGCTAGTTTTTAAGTAGCCTATAGTTCTCTGATAAAAACAATATCACCGTGCTCCAGAACTTTGGAGTTCTTCACTGTAACTTTCTTACTGGGGCTTGGCAGAAGCATCATATTTTTCTTCAACACAGATACCTTTAATACCACCGGATCCTCCAAGTCATATGGCCCATCAGGCCTGCTTGTACAGTCTAAACCTACATCAGAGCACTCTCTTGTGAATGTTACTCAAAACTTGGATCCATGCGCATCACTCACTAAATGTGTCTGAGGGGTAGTTTCAAGTACAGGATACAATGCTTTCAAAATCCAGGAGACTTTCTCAGTGTTAGGAGTTACAAGGCACAATATGACGTCTTCTAATTTTTTAGCACTCTCTAGACCACTAGATCCCTAAAAACTTTGCTAATGTTGTAGGGTCAAGAATCGTGTAGGTTTAATTCCCATTCAATGAGGTCCATGTGTCTTAGCCAAGAAATCCAGAAAACTTCCCAATTCTTGTCCATCAAGATTGATATATATGGTATCCTCAACAAAAAGACCAGTGTGATGTGTCCTTTAGAATATCCCAGTGGTCCGAGTCTCTTCTGACTATACTATGGCAAAGAAAAGGAGAATTATTATATTCCTGGGACCATAAAGTGAATGAACTGTAATCTGCCCACTGAAACACAGACTGCTTCTTATTCCAATGGGTATGGGAAAAAAAATACTTTCACTAGATCAATAGGCTCACGTGTCTTTAATGTATCAGAGTTTGGGTAAGTCTGCTTACCAGGTATTTATACAATTTAGATACCATGTATTTATACAATTCAGACTCCTACTTCTGCTGTGACAAGTTACCACAGTTTTAACAGCTTAAAACAACACAGGTTTATTTTCTTAGAAACAGGAACTGCACAGTAAATTTCACTGGGCTAAAGTTAAAGTGCCATCAGCCCTCCTTCTTCTGGAAGCCCTAAGGCAGAATCTGCTTCCTTGTCTTTTTCAGGTTCTAGGTCACCGTAGCTTGTGGTCCCTTACCCCAAAATACACATCTTGTGAACTAGTTCCAATTGACATCTTTACTTGGTTAACCTTTGTCAATAGATATATAATAGTAGATCACTATCATATATCAGAATCAGTTTTGTAGGAGTCAGACTGGTAAACGGAATGAGAAACATGATGGTGACCACCATCCCCACCTATTTTAGTTTTTGAAAATGGTATTAGCCTCTACCATATCCTCCAAAATGCAGTATTTAAAAAATTATTATTGTTATCACCATTTGTGGAGACATGGTCCCACTTTGTTGCCTAGGCCGGTCTCAAATTCTTGGCTTCAAGTGATTTTTCCTACCTCACCTTCTCAAAGTCTGGGATTACATGAGTGAGCCCCTGTAACATGCCTATTTTTGATATACAGTTGCCCCTCCCTACCCCTAGGTTCTGTACCACGAGTTCAACCAACCTCAAATGGAAAATATTTGGAAAAAAATACAATATTTAAAAATAATACAGCCTAGTAATCATATTGTAAGCAATCTAAAGATGATTTAAGGTATCCATAAGGATGTGTATAGGTTATATGAAAATACTATGCCATTTGACATAAGGGATTTGAGCATACATGAATTTTGGAATCCATGGAGGGTTCCTGGAACCAACCACCCAAGGATACTGAGGGACAACTGTACTCTTTATTTGTGATAGTGTTGGTGACTTTTCACAGGATTCTACATGGCCTTTTTAAATATTGTGTTTCATATTTCATAGGTCAAGAGACTGATTTGAGGGACCTGCCCACTACTATGCAAGTCCATTCCAAATATAAATTTGGAAATATAAATATAAGATGGGGAACAAATATAAATGACTAATAGGAGAGCCCATGGACCCAGAATACCCAAAGTAAAGACAGACCCAAGCCAGGATTCTATGCATTTATCCAATTTAGACTCCTACTTCTGCTGTGACAAGTTACCACAACTTTAGCAGCTTAAAGCAACATAGGTTTATTTTCCCAGGGGCAGGAAGTGCACAGTAAATTTCACGAGGCTAAAATTAATGGGCCATCAGCCCTGCTTTTTCTGGAGGCCCTAGGGGAGAATCTGCTTCTTTGTCTTTTTCAGGTTCTAGTGGCCACCATGGCTTGTGGCCACTTCCTCCACTTCAAAGTGAATCACTCCAATCTCTGTATCTTCTCCTCTGACCAACTGAGCCGTCATTTCAGCTCAGTTGCTCTTCACTGTAATTAACCCAAATGAACATCTCACAATTAAATGCCTAGATGGGTTTTGCATATCTCTGACTCGTTTCAGAGTCCCACTCCAATCCTATCAGGGTCTTATTTTGACGTAGGTGGTTTGAAGACCATGTGGACTTCACGTGCTCTGCAATTTTGGCACGCTCACTTAGAATTAAGTTTTGTGTCTGACTTTTGGGTGCATCTGACTTTCAGAGACAGGAGAGAAGAATCTCTTTACGTGCTACCAAGAATACCTCTAACTCACACATGTTGCATTACATCATTGGCGGATGGTCTTGAGCAACATTTTCTCTTTTAAAGGCATCAGTGGTACTCAGCAAGTGTCTCAGTGCCACAGTCCTTGTAGTGATTATATCTGATTATATCTCTAAGCAAGACAAGTGCTCTAGTCATTGCATCAACTAGTACTTTTTCTTCCACTCATTCTTTCTTCCCAGTTTATCATGGTTGAAAGTTTTAGCAAGCTCAGTGGGCACCATGCCAGCACCTACCAATATTTGCCATCCAGGTGGTGATAATCTGACTAAAGAGTTTCATTCTTAAAAAATATGCTTCTTAGGATGACTTATTTTGGGTTAGATTATCTAAAAGCAGAGTCCAGAGTGAGAGATCATCTCCTAATGTTAGACTGGTGGAGTTCCCTCAGGTAAACAGAAATCAAAGTGGTAGAGTAGAAAAGATGACCCAAATTCCTGTCTCAGCTGAAGAATCAGCTGCAGTCTGATTCCAGAGAGAAGTTCTAGAACACAAAATGCACCAGAGAGGTATTCCATCTTGGGGTAAGGGAATCTGTCTTGGAACCGCTTATCAGTCAGTCACTGGTCAAGGTGGTTAGACAGGAGGTTGGAGAGACACAGCTTCCAAGGGAAATGCAGTTTGGCTAAAGATAATTTCTGGAAAGGGAGCAGTTCAGAGCCATTATTGGCTCAAACTCACAGTGTCTGGGAAAATGGGTGGACTGACTGGAAAAGAAAATGTGAGTGTGGCCCCAATAGCATTCTCTACCTACAATTTTACATGAATGGATGGCTCTGTCCTTCAAATCTCCCAGATCCATATAACTAAGCAATTGAGGTATATCAGGTGAACAAAAGACATCCTCATAATCTTGTTTGGTTTCCATTGTTCAAACAGAATATCCACAGTATAAATCACTGAGATGATTGTCAATTCCCACTTTCACTTTGAGCGTGAAATCCTATCCACTAGTTTTACTCATGTTACACTATGTGAAATGAAGATGTGGCTATTACCCCCTTATTTGGATCATCCAGGGAAGATAACTTGGTCCTAAATTGGCTTTTCTTTTCTTACTTGAATGAATCAATTTACCTATTTAAATTGATAAGAGCTAGCTTACAGCTTCAGTTTATTGGTCTATACCTGAGTGGAATAGGTTTTCCTGCATGACACCAGTTTAGAGGAAAAAGTGAAAAAATCAGGTGGTTCAGATGATGAATGTGGCATGCAGTGTCCACACAAGACCAAGCAAATCATTTTAGCCACTTTTCCCAAATCATGATGAATCATGGAATTGTGTTTCCATTTAGTCTCTGTGGTTTCTGCTCACTTAGACATAGTTGATGTGATTTGACAGTAATTCCCTCACCCAGGGAAATGTGACTGCCTTTTTGCTTCTGGGGAGTCATGAGATGTCAGGGTCAGATACTGAAAACATATTAAAGCTGTTTTTTTTTCCTTTAATTTTTAAATTTAGTTTGGGTTTACATACTCTGCTAAACTTTTTTTACTTTGAAATATGGAGATTTGGATCACTGATCTAAAATACCATTTTCAAAAAAAGTATTAGCACAACATTATCTTAGGTAGCAAAGAAAATAAAGCAATTTATAGAACCATGGCATTTCCATAGGGCAGTGGGCCATCATGTCACCATATTGCTATTTAATAGAGTAATATATTTTCATTTGTGTTTAGTATTTCAGAAAAGTGATTATCTGACTCTTAAATTTTTATTTAGGAGACAAGAATTTCATTACTAGAGAGAACATATCCTTAGTGGTTTAGAAGGTTTTTTTACTTTCTAGGCAATAATAGGTTAATTGTTTATCCATAACTTGTAGCAACTATTCTGTGAAGCTTTTAATGAAAACAATTATTTGAAGTTTAACCTCTTTTCTTCTGGATTTTAGACTTAATGTCACATAACAAAGCATTTATGATTTTTCCCCAAGACCTAAGAAAATGTCTTCTTTTTTCTTCATTGAACTTTTATCTGAAAATTTCAGAGAAAAAAATAAAAAGAGTTATTTAAGGAACCATCTATGTGGCATCTAAGACAACTACAAAAATCAAATTCTTTAAAGTGAGGCCAAAACAATTTTTATATGTTTCCTAATTGTGCCTCTAATACTTGGGCCACACTCTACTTTGTATAACAACACACATTATCATTGATATCTTTGAGAGGAATTTTTTTTTTCTATGAGATATTTACTCTGCAAGTGTTACAGACTGGATATTTCCCCCTAAAATTTCTTACATTGATGTCCTAAGCCCCAGTGTGATGGTACTTGGAGAAAAGGAGTTAAGGTTTAAATGAGATCATAAGGATGGAGTTCTAATGGACAGAATTGGTTCTTATCATAAGAGCCAGACATCTCTCTCGCTCCCAGCTACAAGGCTATATGTGTACACAGAGAACAAGCAACTATCTGCAAGCCAAGACAAGAAAACTCACGTACCCTGATCTTGGACTTCTAGTCTCCAGAGTTGTGAGAAAATAGATTTCTGCTGTTGAAACTCCCCAGACTGTGGAATTTTGCTATGGCAGACTGGAAAGACTAACACAGCAAGTCACTGGGATGGTTTATAGATGTCTTGAGACTTGGTCAGACTTACTACATATCTGATCATTTCTTCTTATTTGCTATAGATTCATAGAAAATATCCAATTCAGAGTAAAATTAACTATTGACATAGTGGCATCATGCAGATACCAACAGTGATGGCTAGTCTATTGATCTAAATATAAAGAGTATACTTCTAAAATTCTTGATAAAATACTTTGTAGGAAGACCTAAGGCCATGTACTGATTTCTTTTGTGTGCTTTCTCTCTCTAAAGAGGAGATATTTTGTTTAAAATACATGCATAATAGTTCTTAAATATATTTTATATATCAAGACAATGCCACACATGATAGGATTATTTATAGCACAGAATTGGTCACCAGTGTTAAAAATTAGGACTTTTCTCTACCACACAGAGGGCCAGTTATTAAGTATTCACCAGCACATCACTCCTTAACTAGGCTTATATGCTATTTGCATAGAAATTGGAAGCTAAACACAGCATTTATAGATAAGAAGCCTGGAAACTAAGAAGATGAACTCGCCCCAATTCAGTAGACTAGGAAAACATTGTCTAACTATTGCAAGAATGCAATAATAGAGTAAGATATCTCAGGAGGGGGTGAATATTCAGTTTGGATGATAATGATTAAATCAGAAGGAGGAACTGCATAAGTTGCAATAAACAAGGTAAGTTTTTTAGAAGTTAAGGGGAATGTTAAGACTTTGGTCTGGGTGTAATTTGAAGTGCCCCCAAATTGTTCTGTACTTACAGAACATGGCACTGACATCAAGTTGCAAGAGTCCTCTTGAGCTTGTTAAATCAGAAATCATCAAATCTGAGCCTTCCAGCAAGATGGCGAAGGGGCAGCTTGGTCTATGAGACCCTCTGCAAAAGAGAACACAAAAAGACTCTGACTCTCTCCCTGGGTGCTGCAGACCCTATCATCGGCAGCCTGCTCTTCACACAGAGCTCGGCGGCTGCCACTGCTGCAGCATCATGCAGGTCTGGGCGGCCACTGCAGCTGCTTCAGTAGCCACCGCTGCCACCACTGTGGCGGCCATCGCACATCGCCCACCCATGCCTGAGGTGACCCACTACGTCAGACCATGAAAACCCTGCAAGGAAGATCTGCTGAGATCGCTGCTGCCACTACTGCCACCATGATGTCCTGCCAGGCTGTGGGTCTCCTCCCATGTGCCTTGAGGCAGTGACTCCCATTTCTGGCTCCTTTCCGGCTCCCTCCCCTCTGGGGCGAGCAGCTGGGAAAAAGACCATCTGGAGTGGTGAGATAGCACCACCTGCTGGCGATTCAAGGTAAAACACTGAAATGGGAATAACAGAAGCTGGATAAATGAACATAGACCAGATCTGAGTGGTGAACTGGGCAGTGGTGAACTTAGTGGTGATCTGAACTGCCCTTCACAGCAGGCCAGAGGCAAGTGACCCTAACTGTGCACAAATTTACCAGCCTGAAAAGACAGCTAGAAATCAGAGCTGAAAGGATACTGGATTTAAACGAAAAGTCTCAGAGTGTGCTTGATTGGTTCTGTTAGTTTACTGACTTGATTCTATTATTTTTGTTTTGTTCCTTTTTTTCTTTTCTTCTCTCTGTAAACCCTATCTTTGTATAGGGGAATAGCACACCAATAAGGAGCTTGGTTAGCTTTTATGTTAGCATTATTGTATGTTTTACGTTTTTTGTATGGCAGTTGGTTAGTCTGTAGCCATAGTTTATTATTTTTATCTGTTTCAGCTTTTGTCTCTCTCTCCATTTGTTGGTACATTCGACTGTTTTCCCCCTTACTCCTCTCTCCACTCCCCTCTCCCCCCACTGTCCGCTCCATTCTCTTCCCTCAGTTAACCTCATTTTATTTCAGGGAGCAAACCTACAACCCCACTGCATGGATAGATTCCAAGGTAGTGGGAAGTGGGTTTCAGATTATCCATACACCTGTTGGCAGATACCAGGATCTGCAGATAGATTTTGAATCGCAGCTCCCCCCTTAAGTAAATCTCAAAAATGCAAAAAGGACCACCCCCAACCTACAGGCCAATTCCAGAATCGAACAAAGTAAGAAAATATAAAGAAGAATAGGAGATAGAACAAACAGAGTAAAAGCAACCCCTACACCCCCGAATAACAGAATTAAAGAAGACAGTGAAACAGAGGGAAGGAAAAAGTAGGGAGGAAAAATCTGCACAAATGAAGAAAAACCAAAAGAAGAATATAGGGCTCACACAGAGGCCTGGGAGGTCAGATACTGAGAAAACAGACTTTGGAACACAAACAATGAAGAGCCCCCAGAATGACTGGTCACATGCAACAAACCCAGACATCAAGATATTAATAGAGAGAATTTTAAAAATTGAGGAGAGACGAGGAAAATAGGAAGAAGCTGATGACAGAAATAACAGCAGTAAAGAATACTGTGATGGAAATAAATAACAAACTAATAAGCATGGAAAGCAGAATTAGCCAAGCAGAAGAAAGAATCTCAGAGCTCAAAGACTAAAACACAGAACTAACCCAAACTGTCAAACACATAGAAAAGAAGCTTAAAAAGACAGAACAAAACCTTCAAGAGGTGAATGATTACTTCAACAGAAAAAACCTAAGAGTAATTGGCCTTCCTGAGGCAGAGAGAGAAACAGAGGCCACACTGGAACAAACATTTCATGAAATCATTCAAGAAAACTTCCCTCATCAGTGATGCAAAAATTCAAGCACAAGAGATTTAGAGAACCCCTGCAAGACAACAAATGAGAAGATCAACTCACAGACACATAATAATTCGCCTAAACAAAGTAGGTATAAAAGAAAAAAATCCTAAAGGCAGCAAGTGAAAAAGGTCAGACTACCTACCAGGGAAGACCAATTAGAATAGCAGCAGATTTATCTACAGAAACCCTCCAGGCTAGGAGAGCTTGGAGCCCTATTTTCAAAGTTCTTAAAGATAAACAATTTCAACCAAAAATAACCTTCCCAGCCAAGCTAAGCTTCATCGGTGAGAGAGAATTGAAATCTTTCCCAGATATCCAATCCCCAAGAACCTACGCAGCCACCAGACCACCTCTACAAGAAACACTTTAGAAAGTAATGAACACAGAAGAAAGGGAAAAAAGAATAACAGCATTCATCACAAGAGTACAGGCAAAAGATTAAAAACACACATGCCTGGGCAGTGAGACCTCATCTCTACAATAAATCAAAAAATTAGCTGGGCGTGGTAGCACATGCCTGTAATTCTGGCTACTTGGAAGGCTGAGGCAGAAGGATCGCCGGAGCCCAGCAGGTCAAGGCTGCGGTGGCCGGGAGCGGCCACTGCACTCCAGTATGGGCGACAGAGTGACACTCCAACTCAAAAAAAAAAAAAAAACCACACGTGAACCAACTCCAAAACTAAAAGAAAGACAACCCACGAACAGAAAGAACAACAACTCTGTAAGAACATTATGATAGGCATCAACTCTCACATTTCAACAATTAGCTTGAATGTGAACAGACTAAATGCACCACTGAAAAGACATAGAAAGGCAAAATGGATAAAATATCACCAGGCAACAATTTTTTACCTTCAGGAGATTCATCACACTAGAAAGGACACTCACAGACTCAAAGTAAGAGGATGGGAAACATTTTCAGGCAAATGGAACACAAAAGAAAAGAGGAGTCGCGATCTTAATCTCAGACAAAATTCCCTTTAAGCTATCAAAAATTTAAAAAGATACAGAAGGCCACTACATGTAGATAAAAGGTTCAATCCATCAACAAGAAATATCCATCCTAAACATATATGCACCCAACAAAGGAGCGCCAACTTTCATAAAGCAGCTTCTAGGTAAACTAAATGAAGATATCGACTCCAACACCATCAAAGCTGGAAACTTCAATACCCCACTCACAACTCTAGACAGATCATCAGGACAAAAAATCAGCAATGAGATCCGAAACCTCAGTGTGACTCTTGACCAAATGAACTTAATTGATACCTACAGAACACTCCATCCAAAGACCACAGAATATATATTCTACTCATCACCGCATGGAACGTACTCTAAGATCGACCACATACTTGGCCATAAATCAAGCATAAGAAAATTTTAAAAGATCGAAATTTTGCCATGTACCTTCTCAGGCCACAGTGGAATAAAAATAAGCATCAACACCAGCAAGATTCCCCCCAAACCCACAAAGGTATGGACAACTCCTGGGTTAATGATGAAATCAAAACAAAGATAAAAAGATACCTGGAAACAAATGAAAATGAAACATCTTACCAAAATCTCTGGGATTCCATGAAAGCTGTAGTAAGAGGAGAACTCATATCTCTACAGACACTTATGAAGAAAATGAAAGGATCACAAATTAAAAGCCTAACAAGTCACCTAAGGAAGCTAGAAAAGCAAGACCACCAAAACCCTAACTTCAGCAGAATAATTCAGATCAACAGCCAGGCTCGGTGGCTAAGTCTGTAATCCCATGCCTTTGGGAGGCTGAGGTGAGTGGATTGCCTGAGCCCGCAGGTTCGAGACCCACCTGGGCAACTTGAAAGGCCTCATCTCTACAATAAATAAAAAAAATTTAGCTGGGCGTGATAGCATGTGCCTGTAGTTCCAGCTACCTGGAAGACTGAGGCAGAAAGATTGCCAGAGCCTAGCAGGTCGAGGCTGCGGTGGCCAGGAGCAGCCACTGCACTCCAGTCTGGGCGACTGAGTGAGACTCCATCTCAAAAAAAAAAAAAAAAAATTCAGATCACCAAAATAAAGGCCCAAATCTGGGACATAGAAGACAAAAAGATAATACAAAAAAATCAATGAAACAAAAAGCTGGTTCATTGAAAGAATACACAAGATCAATGGTCCCCTAGCTAGACTGACCAAGAAAAAGAAAAAGAGAGAAAAAGCCCAAATAAACCCAATCAGAAACACAAAAGATGAAGTCACATCTGACCCTGAAGAAATGCAAAAGATCATTAGAGACTATGTTCACCTGTATGGAAACAAACTTGAAAACCTTGAGGAAATACAGGATTTCCTGACATCACACAACCTGCCTAGGTGAAACAAGAAGAATTCGAGACCCTAAATAGACCAATAACAATCAAGGAAATTGATTATGTAATAAGAAAACTACCCACAAAAAAAAAAAAAAGATGGATTTCCAGCAGAATTCTATAAGACATTCAAGGAGGAGCTGATACCAATTCTACTGAAAGTATTCCAGGTGATTGAGAAAGATGGAACTCTCCCCAAATCATTTTACGAAGCCAAGATCACATTGATACCCAAGCCAGGTAAAGACCCAACAAAGAAAGAGAACTACAGGCCAATATCTTTGATGAATATACATGCTAAAATTCTCAACGAGATCCTAGCAAACTGGATTAAACAACACATCTCAAAAATCATCCATCATGACCAAGTAGGCTTCATCCCAGGTATGCAAGGCTGGTTCAACGTTTGCAAGACAATAAATGTAATTAAATACATCAACAGACATCAGAACAAAAACAAAATGATTATATCATTAGATGCAGAAACAGTTATGATAAAATCCATCACCCCTTCTTGATAAAAACCCTCGAACACCTAGGCATACATGGAACATACCTCAAAATAGTAAAAGCCATCTATGAGAAACCTACAGCTAGCATACTCCTAAACAGACAAAAATTGGAACCATTTCCCCTGAAAACTGGAACAAGAAAAGGATGCCCACTCTCTCCCCTCCTGTTCAATATAGTATTGGAAGTCCTGGCTAGAGCAATCAGAAAAGAGAAGGCTATCAGGGGTATCCAAATAGGAAAACAGGAAGTCAAGTTACCTCTCTTTGTAGATGACATGATCATGCCTTGAAAACCCAAGAGAATCTGTCAAAAGCCTCCCTGCACTGATAAAGGACTTTGGCAAAGTCTCAGGGTATAAAATAAATGTGCAAAAGACAATCACATTTCTTTACACCAATAACAAACAAACAGAAACCCAGATAAAAAGTACAATTCCATTCACAATAGCCACAAAAAAAAAAAATGAAATACTTTGGCATCTTCCTAATCAGGGACGTGAAAGACCTTTACAATGAAAACTACAAAATACTGCTCAAAGAAATCAAAGATGACACAAACAAGTGGGAAAATATCCCATGCTCATGGATTGGAAGAATCAACATTGTGAAGATGTCCATCTTACCTAAGGCAAGCTACAGATTTAATGCAATACCCATCAAATTACCAGCAACATTCTTCTCAGACCTACAAAAAACAATATAGGAATTCATATGGAAAGACAAATGACCAAGAATAGCCAGAACAATCTACAGCAAAAAAAAAAAAAAACTAAAGCAGGTGGTATCACATTACCAGACTTCAAACATTAATATAAAGCTACAATAATCAAAACAGCTTGGTATTTTGTACAAGAACAGGCATATAGACCAATGGAATAGAATTGAGAATCCAGAAGCTAAACCTCAATTTCTCAACCAACTCATCTTCGACAAAACCTCCACCACCTACCACTGGGGAGAGGAGAACCTATTCAGTAAATATTACTGGGAAAACTGGCTAACAACATGCAGAAGACTCAAACAAGACCCCTATCTACCCCCATACACAAAAATTAACTCTAAATAGATCAGAGACCTAAATGTAAAACCTCAAACCATAAGAAGCTTAGAAAATGCAGGACACACCCTTATTGAAATTGGAACTGGCATCCAGTTCCTGAACTAAACCCAAAATGCACGGGCCATAAGAGATAAGATAGACAAGTGGGACCTCATTAAACTGACAAGCTTCTGCAAAGCCAAAGAAACCATCAAGAGAGCAGGGAGACAACCCACAGACTGGGAAAAAGTATTTGTCAACTCCATGTCTGACAAAAGCCTAACATTTCGGATCTACAAGGAACTCAATCACACTGAAAAGAAAAAAACAAACAACCCCATTACAAAGTAGGCAAAAGGTATGAACAGACACTTCACAATAGAAGACATAGGAGCGGCCAACAGACACATGAAGAAATGTTCAACCTCACTAATCATCAAGGAGATACAAATTAAAACTACACTGAGATACCACCTAACTCCAGTCAGAATGGCCATTATCAATAACTGAAAAAATAACAGATGCTGGAGAGGATGTGGTGAAAAGGGAACACTTCTACACTTCTACACTGCAACCTCTGTGGAAAGCAGTGTGGCGATTCCTAAAAGCTCTAAATATTGACCTCCCATATGACTCCGCAATCTCCCTACTGGGAATATACCCCAAAGAGCTCAAATCACTCTATCAAAAAGATACCTGCACATATATATTTATCGCTGCATTGTTCACAATAGCAAGAACCTGGAACCAACCATGCTCTCCACCAAAAGAGGACTGGATTAAAAAAAGTGGTACATATACACGATGGAATACTACGCAGCCATAAAAAAGAACAAAATAGTGAATTTCACAGCAACCTGGATGGAACTAGAGTCTATAATACTAAGTGATCTTTCTCAGCAACAAAGATCTGAGTATCACATGTTTTCACTCATATAGTGGACCTTGAACTTCTATCGTAATACTGTAAGAAAAGGATCGACAGTGGTGGGAATCTATGTGGGGGACAGGGAAGGCAAGGGTGATGGGATTAATGGTAGTCAATATCTCTCTGGGGCCGGGGGTGACACCCCTTATCACAAGGGTGCCTGAATGATACATATTTGTATACCTAATCCTTAACTGTACCCCACAATTTTAAAATAAAAAATATGTTAAAATATATATATCAGATAAAAATTAAAAAATAAAAATATAAAGTTAACTTTGAATCAATCAAAAAAATGGAAATCATCAAATCTTATCTTTAGAGGAAACTATAACATTTATTTGACTCCACGACTCACTTGGAGTTTGATCTGAACAATATAAAACATTACATTAATATTTAGTCTGTTTTAAACTTTCTGGGGATGGGCATTTGTTTGTAGCTCCATTTATTAACTTTTTTTATATTAAGGTAAAATTGTTATATTACCTATGTCTTGTAACTACCACTGACCATTCTGTGACCATGATGTAGATTCCGAATAAACATCATGACTCTCTTACATATTTGATTGAAATCATCAAAGTTCTCTAAGTCTTCCCTTCTTATAACTCAAAACTCCATTATTCTCAAGCTTCCTACATACAAAATGATTTCAAAACCTCGTGCCCATATGGGTGGTTTTTATAACTTAAAATTCTTTTAAGAAATTGATACATTGAAATTGCTATGGCCCTCCTCAGGGCAAAAATAGTTTCTCCACTTGTCTCTTGAAATGTGGTATCTCAAAACATAAATACTCTAAGAGATTTCACTACCCAAGGTGAAACTGAACTGTCCTTTCCTTAAATGAGGATGACAGCCTCCTTAATGCAGGTCATTCCAAAGTAGCCTGAAGGACTACAAACTCTTTGAGAGTTTTACTTCATGCTTCAACTTTCTATGTTTGGTAACATTGAAAGCCAATAAAATCCAGTCCCTGACCTCTCATAATGTTTTCTCTGAATTCTTATTTTCTCTTCACAAACACTTCATATATTTTCAAAGTATTTCATACCTCTAAACATTTTTCATTTACAATATTATTTGACTATCTCCATTGTCTAGAAAAATCAAGCATTATTATCTTTTATGGGTGAACTGCCTCAGAGTTGTGGTTGTAAAAGGCAGCTGTCAGTGGTTAAAGCAATTGTGAATAATTTTGCGTGTTGTTTAATAAACACAACTTGAAGAATAGAAGGCAATAGATATAGAGTATGTACTTTAAAACATTATGAAAAGTAAGGGAAAAAATAATCTTCCTCAGGGACAGCAAATGTAAAATGAAGAGTTTTTCAAAAATTACTTTTTAGTTATGGAAGATAGCTGTTTAATTCTTTTTAAAAGATGGCTCCTTGCATGTTGATGCAAAGAATATGATTTCATTCTTTTTATGGCTGCATGGTATTCCATGATGTATATATACACCACATTTTCTTTACCAGTCAATTGTTGGTGAACACCTAGGTTGGTTCCATTATTTTGCTTTTATGAATAGTGTTGCAATGAATAGCCGAGTACAGGTATTGTTTTTTGTTTGTTTGTTTGTTGTTGTTTTTTGAGTTGGTGTCTCACTCTGTCACCCAGACTGGAGTGCAGTGGCCACTCCTGGCCACCACAGCCTCTACCTGCTGGGCTCTGGCAATCCTTCCGCTTCAGCCTTCCAAGTAGGTGGAACTACAGGTGCGTGCTACCCCGCCTGGCTAATTTTTGATTAATTGTAGAGATGAGGTCTCACCAAGTTGCCCAGGAGGGTCTTGAACCCTCAGGCTCAGGTAATCCACTTACCTCAGCCTCCCAAAGCACAGGATTACAGGCTGAGCCACTGAGCCCAGTTCAGGTATTGTTTTTATTTATCAGTTTTTTTTTCCTTTGGGTAAGTACTGGGATTGCTGGGTCAAATGGTAATTCAATTTTTACTCCTCTGAGAAACCTCCATACTGTTTTCCATAATGGCTGACCTAGTCTACAATTCCACCAGGAGTGAATAAGATGCTCCCTTTTCTCCTCAACCACATTAACATCTGCTGTTCTTTGACTTTCTCATAATAGTCATTCTGACTGGTATGTGGTGATATCTCATTGCGGTATTCATTTGCATTTTTCTGATAATTAGTCAAGTTGAGCATTTTTTCAAGTTTGTTGGCCACTTGTGCATCCTCTTTTAACTGTCTATTCATGTCCTTTGTCTACTTTTTGATAGGGTTATTTGTGTCTTTGTTTTAATGTTGAGTTGTTTGAGTTCTTTGTAGATTCTGGATACTAGCCCTTTGTCTGAGGCATAATTTGCAAATATTTTATTCCATTTAGACTTTCTGCTTCCTCCGTTGATTATTTTTTTATCTATTTATGTTTTTGTTGTAATTGCTTTTGGGGGGGTATATGTTATAAATTATTTTCTCAGGCCAGTGTCCAAAAGTGTGTTCCACAGTAAATCTTGAAGTCAGTTAGTACAGAATATCTGAATTTTTGTTTCTCTTTTTACAAGCTGTTCTGTCTAGTTTAGCTTTTCACACAAGCTTATATATTTCTAGGAATTTTTCCAAGTCACCTAAATTTTAAATTTTGTGCAAAAATTAATAATATTTTCTTATGATCTTGTCAATATCTTTATAATTTATAGTAATCTCGCTATCCAGATATTGTTCAATTTTGTTCTTTCTCCTCCTCCTTCTCTTCTTTCCCTCGTCTTTCTCTCCAGACCAGTCTGGCTAAAGGTTTTTTCATTTTATTGAGCTTCATAACGTGCCCACTTTTGTTTCTTATTTACTCTACCTTGCTTTGTATATAGAGTTCTATTCTGAACTTGCTATTTTTTTCCTCTACTTATTTTGTTTCAGTTTTAGATCTTCTTTTTAAACCAATACAGGTATTCAATTTGACATTTTCTTAAATGTCAAATGTTTTAGCTGTTTTCCATGAATTTGGATATGCCATGTTTTAATTGTTATTCACTTCAAAATATTTTTAAATTTCCCTTTTGATTTTTTCTTTGATAAATGGGTGGTATGAAGTCTCTAATCTAAAGAACTGTGTTATTCAGTTTCTAAATAATTAGAAGTTTTTCAAAGAAATTAATTTCACTGGTTTTTAGTTGACCTTTATTGAGGATAAATAATATTTCTGCTAGAATTTAAATCTTTTGAGATTTATGAAAATTATTTTATAGTTCTTAGTGTGGTTTATGTTTGTAGATATTCTATATGTTCTTGAAAAAAACAAGAGTATGTGGTTTTTAGGTCTATCAATGCCACTTAGGTCACATTGGCTAATACTGTTTTTCAAGTCTTTTATATGCTTTTGAATTTTCTGTCTACATGCTGTATCAATTATTGAGAAAGGGAATTTAAATCTTAGGCTATATGCACAGAATTATACATTTATTTATACATTTGTGTCATTTTTTTGTTTTCTGCATTGTAAATTGTCTGTATTAAGTGTGTAAACATTCATAATTATGACTTCCTCTTGATTAATTGGCTTCTTAATTATTATATTTTACGACTAGTTTTTAAATAGTACATTTATCCATCTTTTTACTTGTATTAGTGTTTCCATTTAAAATGAATTTCTTGAAAGTAGCATATAATTTTGTCTTGCATTTTCACCCAACTAATAATCCCTGATTTTAATTGAATATCTTAGACTACTAATGTGATTATTTATAAGGTTGGGTTTAATTCTGCTATTTTACTACTTGTTTTCTATTTGACCTTTGCTTTCTTCTCCTCTTTTTCTGTCATCTTTTGGAATAATTAAGAACTTTATCTCATTTTGTATCTTGTTAGTCCTACCTCTGTTTTGTGATATTAGTGGTTGTTCAGAGATTATCTTTAGGATTGCTTGAACTTATTATTGTCTTCCTTCAAGTGGTGTTTTGCCATGCATAGTATAAGAATAACTTAATTGGACCTGGTCTAGTGGCTCATGCTTATAATTCCAGCACTTTGACTGGACCCAAGGTGGGAGAATCCCTTGAGGCTAGGAGTTCTAGAAACAGCCTGGGAAACATAGTAGTACTACAATATATAAATAACATTAGCTGGGCTTAGTGGCACATGCCTGTAGTCCCAGCTACTCAGGAGACTGAGGCAGAAGGATTGTCTGAGCCCAGGAGGTCAAGGCTGTAGTGAGCTGTGATTGCCCCACTGCATTCCAGTGTGGGCAACAGAGTGAGACTCCAACTCAAAAAAATAAATAAATGAGAGAGAGAGAGAGAGAGAGAGAATCTCTTAATTCCATAAATTCTAATCTTGACTACTGACTTTTATGCTCTTGTGATCATATATATGACTTTTACATATGTAAGAAGACATATATTATTCTATTTTTGCTTTCAACATTCCAGCATATTTTAAGGAAATTTGAATAAGAAGAATTGAAGTATTTATATTTATCTAAACAAACTATTTCCAATATTCTTTATTTCTTAGTGTAGATCTAAATATAGAATTTCCTTTAACATTTCTTATAAAGCAAGTATACCAGTGATAAGTTTCTTCAGTTCTTTATAAATGGAAAAGCCTTTATTTTCTCCTTCACATTTGAAGAATACTTTCATTCAGTAAATATTTTTTGCTTCACTTTTTTCCCTTTAGTATTTTAGATATGGTGTTTCATTGTCTTCTCCTTTGGTTCCAACAATATTCTTATTCAAACCTTTATCTTTGTTCCACTGTTCAGAATGTGCCACCCCCTCCTCTTCATTGCTATTTTTAAGATTAGTACTTAATTAATGGTCTTGAGCAATTTCATTGTGATAATGTGCTTTCTTGTGCTTTCTTCAATTTGTGGGGGTAGCTTGAGGCTTGTTGAAATTATTGGATTGTGGGTTAGTATGCTGTTTTATAGCCACATTACTCCACATTGGAACCATTTTTATGTGCAAATTCTACGGTTTTACTTTAATTTGCAACAGAAATGATATAAAGATAAACAAGTTTATATTTTTCACTTATCAACAGGAATTGTCCCCAGTAGTTTACAAGTGATTAATCAAGATGAGACGGAAGTCCTCCCCAATGAATATTCAAGATCTTATTTGCAAAGAGGGAAAGGAACTAATGAGTAAGCATTACTAACAACTATTCAGTTTCATTCAACTTCTTAAGATATGTTTAAAGATCCATGGACAGGCTGGGTGTGACAACTCATGCCTATAATCCCAGCATTTAGGGAGGTGGATGCAGGAGGATTGTTTGAGCCCCAGGAGTTTGATATCAGCCTGGAGAATATACAGAGACCTCGTCTCACATTTAAAAACAATTGGCAGAGCATGGTGTGTGGGCCTGTAGTCCCAGGTACTCAGGAAGCAGAGGCAGATAGATCACCTGAGCCCAGGAGTTGGAGACTGCAGTGAGCCACAATCATGCCTGTGTGACACTGTGAGACCCTGACTCAGAAAAAATAAAAAATAAAAAAAACATGGACAGCATGCTATAAAGAACAATTACTGTTTGATTTCCTGGACAACCAAAGAGAATGAGGCACATCACCATCCAGAAGGTGACTTCTTGGTTATATATTTTGTGGTCAAAACGTAGTTAAAACCTCTCCATGCTCGTCCTAATGGGCTGCATATTTTTGTAGGTGTCAAGCATATTAATATTGATAGATCAATCATGTTTTTCTCCATTTTTTTAAAACTTGAAGATGACAGCTTAGATATTGACTACTTACCTTTGAGTGGCTTTCATTATCTCTATCGCAAAAGTATTTATTGAGTATCTAAAATGTGTATATCCCAGTAGCTCACATAGTATAAAAGTGAATAAAAACATTCTAACAATGATCTTAAGCAAAACAACAATTAGAAATATTTCAATTATTTAAGTAATAAGTAACAATGATAATTTATTGAATACACACCATTACTGGTCAGTGTATTAGGCATTTTCAATTTTTCTCTAGCCCTCATAGCAAGTTTTAGGGTATGTATAACAATAATCATCTCGTTAATGAAAACACTAATGAGAGCCAGACTCAGTGGCTCAGCCTATAATCCTGTGCTTTGGGAGGTTGAGGTGAGTGGATTGCCTGAGTTCGCGGGTTCGAGACCCGCCTGGGCAACTTGGCAAGAGGCCTCATCTCTATAATAAATCACAAATTAGCCGGGCGTGGTAACGTGCGCCTGTAATTCCAGCTACTTGGAAGGCTGAAGCGGAAGGATTGCCAGAGCCCAGCAGGTCGAGGCTGCAGTGGCCGGGAGCGGCACTGAACTCCAGTCTGGGTGACGAAGTGAGACTCAAAAAAAAAACAAAAACAAAAACAAAAAAAACAAAAAAAACACTAATTAGCCAAGATGATTAAGTAACTTGCCTGGTCACACAATCCTTGAGTAGGAAGAGTAGAGCTATAAACTCCCATCTGTCTATTGCTCAACTGTAAATTTCACTACACTATACTAACTGTCCATATTAGCTACCTAGGGTTCATATAATAGGATACCACAAATTGGGGCCTAAAAACAAGAAAAATTTATTCCTTCACATTTCTGGAGACTAGAAGTCTGACATCAAAGTATCAGCAAAGTTGGTTTCTACTGGAAGCTCTGAGGGAAAATCTGTACCCTGCTGCTATCCTAACTTCTGGTTATTGCAAGGTAGTGTTTTGGGTTACTTGCTTTCTGTCTTTTATCTTTGCCACATATATTAAATATGTTCATGAATTTGAAAGTGTTATTTACTGAATACCTTAAAAGTTTTCACATGGTGTTTTCTCTTTTGTGTGTGTTGGTGTCTCTTCTCTTCTTTTTATAAAGAACTAGTCATATTGGATTAAGACCTGCCCTAATTTAGTAGGAACTCATCTTAACTTGATGACATCTGCAAAGATCCTATTTCCAAATAGGGCCACATTTATAGGGACCAGAGCTTATGACCACAGCTTATCTCCTTGGGGGACACAATTCAACTTATTCATTCAACTTATTACTTATTCAAAAATAAATCAACTATTTCTGACTAGACTGTGCCACATGGAGGTTATAGAGAACAAATAGGTACACATACAATTTTACTATTATAAGAGTGACAAATGCTATAAAGAAGAAATTAATTGCATTGGTTATAGTGAATGAATTTGCTGGGACCACATTACATCTAATTGAAGAATTAACTTTGACATGAATAAATATAAGAAATTAAGTATGTACATGGATTTGAGGGTATTCTCTATTGAATACCCCAGGAAAGTTTATTATTGTTCAATGCATTTCATGAAATGTATCTTTTGACATATTTTTGATGATTTGTAACAAATTGAAATATTATACCTTCACCAAAACCTCATATTTGTTAATTTTTGTGCAATTAAATATACATCTGAAGTTTGCTTTTCTCTAAAGATTGAGAATAAAAGACAATAATTAGCAATGCATATATAATACCTTGTTGGATGTATTGCATTCTAAAATACAGCAGAATAAAAAGAAAAATGGAAAGTAAGATTCTACAGAATATCTACTGTTAAGTAGAAAAGATTGAGATTGAACATGATATGCAATGACACCAAAATCACAAGTTCTAATCTCGTGACTCTAAAAATGAAAGTAGTTGAAGCAGATAATAAGAAGTCTTTTAACTTAAATATCCGATGATTAATATTTAAGTATTCTCATCAAAAGGCATGCTATTTATCTCACTGATATAACGTTGTTTGAAAGACCAAGAGGGAGTGGAGGGAGTATATAGTTCGAATATGGAAGATCTTCAATGTAGGAGAAAAAAAATAGACTATACTTGTCAACTCCAGACAGGAGAATGCAGAGCAATTGGCAGTCTCAGTAGTCTAGTCAAGATCCAGCAAGGCAGGCTCTACCTCAAGTGACAAAAAAAATATGTGTTTGTTATAATTTTGTCTTAAACATACTACACAACAGGTGTGCCATCATCCATTTTTGTCAGGTGCCTAAATAATAAAGAAAATGGATTCTACTTTTTCCCTTGTTATTTCAATTTCAGTAACCCTAATTAGGACAGCAGAGTGGGAGGTTATTTTCTGTTTGAGATGAAGTTCATGAAACCATTTCTTTCTCTTGCTCCATTTGCTACTGAACAATCTCCACTGTACATTTCATTACAATATGAAGGCCACCATTTTATACCCTGGCAGAGGGGATGTCAAGCCATGAGATTTTGTCTGAATAGTTCAAGTCATTTTCTTGAAAGTACCTGAAATTGGTCACGTGTGGTGGCTCAACCTGTAATTCCAGCACTTTGGGGGCTGAGGTGAAAGGATTACCTGAACCCAGGAGTTCAAAATCAACCTGGACAACTTGGTGAGACCTTGTCTCTACAACAAATCACAAAAACTAACCAGGGATAGTGGTGTACGTAGTTCCAGCTATTTGGAAGCCTGAGGTGGAAGGATCACTTGAACCCAGCAGGTCAAGGCTGCAGTGGCTGTGAGCGTGCCACTGCACTCCAGTCTGGGGGACAAGAATAAGATTACAACTCAAAAAAAAAGTATCTGAAATCTCTGGTCATGTGCATGGTCATTTTGATTTTGTATCCACAAAAATAAGAAACATAATATACGAGGGTGACAAAAAATAACTGAAATTATATTTTGGAAGGTGGGTCCCTTGTAGTACAGGTTTCCCCTGCTCAGTAATTATTCTAGAAACACATCAGCATCAATGTACAGCCAGTGTTGTTGTAAAAGGCTACATTCAACTTCAGTTATTTATTTAATTTTTGTGGAGAGTCTTTCAGCACCTTTGCCCATTTCATAATGGGTGAGTTATGAGCGCACCTGCTCACACTGCACTGAGTGCTCACCAGTTTTTGATCTAAAATGGCATGACTTGTGCCCCACCCTCCTTATTCATCTGATCTTGCCCCAAGAGACTTTTTTTTCCCCTGTATTAAAAAAGTCCTCAAAAGAAAACATCACATCGATGTGGAAGAGGCGAAACAATAAACAGCATAAGCACTGAAAGGCATCAAAATTGAGAAGTTTAAACTTTTGAGTAGTGGAAAAAAACATCTTGGACGGTGTATTGCACCAAACAGAGAGTACTTTAAAGGTGACTGAAGTTTAAACATGTACACAAGTTTTTATAAATAAATTTTGTTTCTTGGGGATCCTCTCTTGTAAAAAGTGATCTCTTCAAGGTTTTAGTCTGTCAGTGATTGGTTTAGATTGCATTGAATTCATAGAAATTGTTAGTTTAAAAAGAGCAAATTTGAACTTTAGAAATATTTAACTCAATGACAACACTCATATCTCACTAGTTGATTAATTTTGTGAATGACTTAGATACTAAATAAGCTAGGAATTGGGGGATTTGTTTATAATGTGGGGAGACTCCGATGAAAAGACTATTCTTTGAAATCTGCCTCTATACTGAGGAGCTATTTCTCATAAATCTTGCTCATTCCACTACTGGGTATCTACCTAAAGGAAAAGAGGTCATTATACTGAAAAAGACTACGTACTTGAATATTTATTGCAGCACAATTCACAATTGCATAGATGTGGAATCAACCTAAATGCCCAAGAAAATGTGATACACACACACACACACACACACACACACACACACACACACACACACGCACCTTGAAATACTATTTAGCCCTAAGAAAGAACAAAATGGTGTCTTTTGCAGCAATTTGAATGGACTTGAAGAACATTATCCTAAGTGAAAATGAAAACCTCAATACCACATGTTCTCACTTATAACTGGGAGCTAAGCTATGGTCTGCAAGGCAGACAGAAGTATGCAATGAATGTTGGAGACTCAGAAAGGGAACTGTGGGAAGAAAGGAAGGAATGAAAAATTACCTATCCAGTATGGTGTGCACTAGTGGTGGTGACAGGTACACTTAAAGCCCAGACTTCCTCACCACTCTTCAATGCATCCGTGTAACCAAAAACAACGTGTATCCTGAAATTATTAAAAGAAAAAGAAAAAATAAGGCTATTTCTCTCAGATCTGTTGCAATGTTCCTTCTTGCACCATGTGGTGCCATGATGTAGACTATCTCAGTTGTTATTTTTTATACTGTGGAGACAATAGAATGAGAATGGCTTTAATCATCAGTGTATTTTAGTTTTCCAGCAACTCCTTCTAGTTTACAGCACTTTGTTTCTTGCAAGTGCTGATTTGGGCAAGTCTAACATTTGATGCTTTCTAGAGCACATGGACTCAAAAAGATTAGATGAATTTTGTTTTCTCTCAGAGGAGTCACAATCCTGCCCACTACAACCTAATGTTGACAAACTCCAAACACATCTTTATCTTCAGGACTCAGGAATAATAACTCAAAATTACCAGAAGACCTCAGAAATTTCTTAGAGTATAAGATATTCTATATTTTCATAATTTACTTGCATATATTAAAATATAAAATTATACATTACTTTATCATTTCCTTTAAAAAAATAAAACTCTAAAGCTTTATGTAACCCTATCACAAAAGAATGATTTTCTGTTTGTTAATATGGTCACTTCTCATATTTTAAAAATATGTAAATTTGGCTTACAGCAAACATAAACACAGAACAGCAGCAAACATCATTTTGTGATTCAGATCTCCTAGCACCAATAATACCACACACACTTAGGTGTCAAAATTGCCAATTTAAGGACACATTTGGCTTTCAAAATTTGTTTCTTTGAATATCACTTACAGAATTTCTATAATTATATGATGCATGTAAACATATTCAAACATATTTTAGTTTCAAGGATAACTCATTATGTATAGCAAACAGGTCCACAAACACATACAGCATCAGTTGTTAACAAGAGCAATTTATTATATTATGACCACTTTTCTCCAATGCACTCCTGTCCTCACTCCCAGAAATGCAGACATTATCCATCCACCCCACATGTCCCCATTTCTCCTTCTCATATTTTACTTGACATCAGCAAATTTCTTTGCATCTGTAAGGTCTCTATGCTGATTGGCAAACTTCAAATCTCACAGAATTATATTACTTTCTCCTGTTTCCTTGACTCCATAATTAATTTTTCTCAGAATATGGAAAGTCCTATACATTTTCAGAGAAATGTCAGGTTAGAATTTCTACACAGAAACACTGATTGCCAGAGTAACAATATCCCTGGATTGACCGGTTACAGTTTATGGTCCATGATGGATTGTTAATTTCATTGTAAAAAAATTTTCTTCCCTTTATTTGAGCCATTTCTATATTCTTCTGCTAAATCTTTGAGACCATGGGAAAACTGTTGGCAGAGGTGTTTTGAGTCAACTAGAATGGATTCCTATCACTTCTCCCTCAGTGAATGGAAGCATTGTTTACTCAGTCTCTACTGAAAGATTTTAATAATTCAACATTGTGTATTATAATAATTAGAAGTGCAGGCACTGGAACCAGATAGATTTGGTTCAAAACTCTGTCTTACCACCAATTACTTGTAGACTCTCCACATAGTTACTTCACTTCTCTGTACTTTCCTCATTCATAAAAAGAGGGCAATGGAACTATTTCCTCCCCAAAGGTTTAATTTTTCTGATTATTTTATAAGTAATGGAATAGTTATACTTGGTTCCCTCTGCTGAGATAAGCAGCATCTTAAAATCATTATGCAGCCTTCCTAAACATTTTTTTACATATTTGCTGTGTGTGTGTGTAGCCACAAGTGACATATTTGACATCCTTTAAGATTATTAAATAAACTTTATCAGGTTTTTGGTGCCATTTGGCACCTTGTTTTTTCCTACTCAAAATTGCACTTTTTACATTTATCAAAATTGACAAATGTAGATTCCATCTATTCTATTTTAGTGGTCATATAGTATTTCCTTGTTAGTATATAACCTAACTCCTATATTATGTCTGGTGTGTATATGCAAGTGTTGTTTTAGGATATAGTCTAGAAGTGAAACTGTTGGTGGTTAGACATATGAATCTCCATTTACTGTGTATTAGTAAATTGCAGCTTTCCATTAGTATGTTTTCTCATCAATGTTTGATGTTTATTGCTATTTTCCCCCTACTTGAAAGGTGTGAAATTCCATCTCTTTGCTGCTTTGTCATTACTTGTTGATTACTGTCAAAGTTAAGCAGTTTTTCACAGGTTTATTCAAGTTTCCTGTTCTGGAGATTGTTTATAGACTTTGATCATTTTAATGTTTTTCTTTTCTTAATTTTATGTAGGAATGCTTTACACAGAGATCCCACTAAGTTGAACTTTGACCTCACTATTCAGGAAAAAAATTTAATACTTGATTTCAATTTTAGCCTCAGGCTTTGAAAAAGTAAAAAGCACTCACTTCCTTTCTGGCACCTCGCTATCTGACCGCATAGTGGAGGTAGGACATACATATCAACATTGTCTCTAATCAAAGTATCATGTCTGGGATATGAACAAGGTGTAGTCCTTCAATCGGCTATTAACATCACACGTTCAGAAATCCACATCATTTTGCAAAGACCCTTTTTATCCACTATATTTTCCCCATCCATGACTGATATTGAGCTTTTCCATTTACCTAGCATTTTGAATATACCTCTATTTTGTTTTCCTCATACTGTAGACGAGTCCTTGGTTTTCACAGCAGAGTGTGAGATCCTTGAGGAGAAACCTCCTGTTTCTGTGTAATTTTATTCTGATCACCCTTGTGCCCACTATGATCAGTACACAGTGGCAGTCTGCAATCTTCTGGTGTGGATGGTGTCCATCGCAAAAATGAATAAGGAGCTCTGCTCTCCTTGCCATGTTTCCCATGAGAAGAGCAAACATTAAGAAATATTTATAAATCATCATGCTGTTCATTAAAGTAAATGTAGATGTACGTAGTTATGTATTTACAATAACTCTGGTATGCATCTAAATGCAGAATCTGATTCCCACAAGACTGGGAAAATCAGTCATTTTTTGGTTCTTATTCTAATTCATCAATACTTGCATTTGAAAGCATTCAAAAATTACTCCAAAAATTTGAGATTTTGCTGGGATTGACGGCTAATGTCAGGTTGCCCATAGCACCCTTTAAAACTGTAATACCTCCTATCCCATTGTCTCTGTGAAATAATGAAGCCTGTAAACACAGTCCACTGAGGCATCCTACTCTATGGAAGTCAACCTTTGATGCATGCTCTGTAATGGCAAACTGTGGAGTTGTTTTGCACCACACCGTTGCATTTGGTGAGAGCCAATCCACCATTATAGAGAGTCTTTACATCAGTCAGAGAGTAGGGGTGGAGCTTAAAAACTCTTAAAAATGACAAGTTCAAACTTGTTGTATCTGGCTGATCACTATCTGCAGTAGTGTCCACAGCACCTCAGTGTTCTTACAGGAAATTTTATGGCACCTAGAAAGCCAGTACCTCTTCTGGGATTCTGATTTTAATTTGTGGGGCCTTCCCATATTGACTAACTTAATCTGCTACTGTCTTTTCTTCAATAATGTTAATATTACACTGTGACAACCACAAAATGCCCTATCTAGATATAAGTGACTAATATGGTACCTTGAAGATAATAGGTTCTTAATAAATGTTATGGAAATATAATAAGCAATAATCAAAATAATCATTATTATTCAATATGGAAAGAATCTCAAACATGATGCAATAGCTTTCCAACTAGACAATGACTTGAGTGGGTCAGTTACTTCAGGATACTCCTGCCCAAAGCAGTGCATTTTAATTTTGGACACCTTTACTGTTAGAACATTTTTCTTATATTTACCCAAATTCTGCCTTTTTGCCATTTTGCTGGCGAGTCCCATATACCTTTTGTATATTTTCAAAGTCTAAATGTTATCACCCCCTACATGAGACTTTCAAGCATTTAAATATGATCAACTTCATCTCCTGTCATTTCTTTATCATCCTCTATTACGGAATTCATTTTCCAGACTTTAATTTCATATAATCTTTTTTTAAAAATAATATGTGTTATTTAGAATCTAACAGCATCCCCTTCCTGGTTCAACTTTCTGAGGACTATTGGATTACCACCCTTTTTTCCCCAGACACTACACATCCTGAAATCAGCCTTAGTTTTCATAAACCATGTATTTATAGTCACTATATTTTCCTATCTATGACTAACACTGAGTTTTTTCTTATATCTAATAATCTGAACATGCCTCTATTTTGTGTCCCTCATACTGTCAACCAGTCCTTAGTTTGCCTAGCTGGGTGTGAGATCCTTGAGGAGGGAGGAAACTTATTGTTGTCCTCCTGTAAATTCCTAATTTCTAATGTAAGACACCTTACAGGTCATCATAAATGTTTGATGAATACATGACAAATAAATGAATAAATAAAACACCTAGATTTTTATATAAACAATTTTTAATACATACATCACTTTTCTACATATGCAACTCCATTTTTACTCCTTAGTACAGAATTTTTTAATTCTATTTATTTTTAGTAGATCTAAAGTGGACAAAATTGAGTTAATCACACTTCACAGCTCATGGCATACTATTGTTGTTGACCACAATTAGACTTTTCATTTGTTACCATCCAAATTTAGCATAGTGTCTTGTACCCATTACTACTGCCTATTGTAGTTTGATTTTCTGTGATTAGCCACCTCATACAACTTTGTATGATCTGTAATTTTGTTAAACAGAGTGAGAGAATTAAAATACCATAAACAACAACAAAGAGCAAATGATATATTAGGTACTGAATTGTACCCTGCAGACTTGCAATGTTCTCAGAATTTGGCTGAGAGTTAGCCTTTGAACATGTGAACCAGACAAAAAATGAATAGAATTGGTGAGATATAAGCTCACTCAAGAAGGCTGGGTGGGATTTGAATAAGTAGAAAAGAGGAATTCGCAAGCAAATGAAAAAAACAACCCTGTCTATTTGCCAGAGTAAGGGGCAAACTGTTCAAACAAAAGTGATAAGATACTCATTTGGAGAATTGAAATCAATAGTCATCTTTCTTCTTACCCTGTCTCTACTGTGGTAGCTGAGGTAAGAGATATTGTCAAGATAGATTTTGCCTTGTCTCAGAGCTTTCCTGTAGGTATGACTTTGCAGTTTTTGGAGTTCTATTAGGAAACAATACAAAGAGATATAAGGGAAACTGGTAGAGATCACTGTCTCCTGTTGCTGCTTCCATTCCAGACAGATCCAGCTTTTAGGAGAAGACACCATTCCTGCTTCGTATCCTAATTCATATCTAGCCTCCCATATATCTAAGGACTTGTCTACTTGCTGCCTATAGAGAAGGCACTCAGATGGCCACCGTTTATGAATCTGGAATCTTGGAAATTCCACGTTTAGGTGAAAATGTAGGGACTTAATTGCATTATGTTGCATCTTTACCAAACATTTGCCAAATCCCACGTGAGATTGCTGGATCTCTTAGATGTTGGCCTTCCATCAGCTGTAAGCTAGAAATTTCTATTTCTAGCACTATTATATAAGTAACATGTTTCTGTATTTCACTTCATATTGACTTACAAAATACACAGGATCAGATGTGTTCCTTTTTACCATCAATAGTCATATCATGATATAATTCAATTTTTAGCTTTATTATGTACAGTTCTTTTACCCTCACCCTTATTTTATTTTCATACCAACTTAATATTATGATGAAATCCCCCAATCTACCTCTGTAACTGAACATCCTATCTGATATTTAGGCTAAATATAGCCTAAAATAAAGGTTTTAATTTATACGATACATTTGACTTGTGGATAAAATTGATCAAAATCAAGTAATCAAGTAGAAAATGTTAAATTTTTACTGCCATCTAGTTTAAAAGGGTTTTTTAAAAAATTCACTATGTTTGCATTGTATCACATTGTGTATGTAATTTGTGAATGATAAATTAGTAAAGTTATTAAAGAATTTATGCATGGCTTTGTGGATACATATGAAAATATTCTCAATTACTAAAATGATAAGAAATGGCTTAACTCATGCTGCTTTTTAGCTTATCATGTTTTCGATGCCTATAATCAGTCAAAGTAAAGCTGGTCCAATTTTTCCACAGAATTTATGTTTATGGGTTTCTGAATAAACAGTCATTGAGCTTCCTGGTCTTAAAATATTAACATATTTTTGTCTTATCTGAGTTTCTTCCTCATGAAACCAACACTCAGGCAAGGGATTGAATCATCAAATCCAGTCAATGGGGTGCCAGACTTCTCATTCATCACGACTCCTTCCCTACCCCTCCCTAATTGCTGTTACTTTGACTCTGGTTACATTTTTTCCTCAGCTGTAAACTCCCCCAGTATTCGACAGTCAAGGAGACAGACTTGAGATTGATCTCCCATTCTGCTTGACTGATGTCACCCAAATAAAAAGACTTCTCTGACAATATTCATTCTCTCAGTAATTGGCTTTCTGTGCAGTGAGCAGTGGGCTCTAGGTAGAACCCCTGGTATTTTGGTAACAAAAGACCAAGATTCTGGACTTTTGTTTATTAATTATGTGATGGTGACAGAAGCATCCACATGGTTTCAAAAGTAAATGAGTCACATGCAGATTCCAGTCTTCCAGGACACTGTTGGAAGCATTCAGTAACAAGCAGACAAAAATCATAATAGCTCATTACTTAGATCAACATATCACATGGGTATTTTAGATGTATACAGTCTATTTAGTCCAATCTATGAGAAGGACTGAAATGGACTTTTAGAGGATGTTCTATTAATCATGAAATAAAACATAGATGATAAAACATTCCTAATGTCTGTCTCTTTCCTTAACACCTGAAGTGGATATTCAATATTTGGAATTATTCAAAATACCCCTCAATGGATTAAATGTTTCTAAGTAATAAAGTCTTTCATAGTACAGAATTATAGTAAAATAATAAATAATACTGTATTTTACAGGCTTCTTGGCATGAGTGAAGACATTTTTGGGTTCCACCAATCAGATGCTCCCTTACAAAACTGCATTTGTAATTTGTCATTGAATAATGTGGAAAAAGTGGAAATATTCAGAGAACCCATTTCTTTAGGACGGATCTAAGCAAAATTGGTGGTTAGGAGGTAGCATTGATAGAGGCTTCCTGATTCAGGAACTGCTTGACAGTAGTAAATCAGGTACTACTTATTCACTATTATACAGTAAATCTGAAAACTTAGCTTGGATTCTCTTTCTGTCTAAACTATAGGAAGTGAATTCTTCTATCTGCCACAAGAATTCTGTTCATTACAAGCTTCTACCACAGATCTGTTACACATTAATTTATCTGAAACAATCTTAAGCTTGTGTGTTTTACCTAATTTGGAACTTAATGCATTATGTTCCTTATTAGACACACAAATATATGACTGGTTTCTCTCTGTACTACTATCAGAACTTTATGAGACTCACATAATAAATTATACTTAGCACCATGAAATACTGGCTGAAGTGACAAATTTACAGAAAAATACTTGGGAGAGTAGAATAAGTACACTTTGCTTCTATTCCCTGCAATTACAACCTAATCTTTACATTTAAAAATTTAAAATGTCGCCATTCTCCATAAGCAGTAATTATTACTTGCACAAATGGACACAGTTCATGAGGTAATTAGACTACACTAAAGCAATCTTTGAATTAATCAATAATCATTTATGGAGCACTATTGTATAGCAAACTTGACTGGGTACAAAGTAGCCCAATATATAGTCCACTTTACATTCCAGCTGGAAGAGTCAATATCTACAATACCAGAACTGTGGCAACACCTCTACTAAACGGAGAAGTTGTTGACCGTCCTTGAAGAGAAGAGTGAAGTTCTATATGTAGCCATCACTGATTAATGTCATGCTTTGGGAATAAGTATTCTAAATCTCTTTGACATTTTTAAACAAAGAGAGAAACAGGAGGTAGTATTTGGAATATCCCTGTAGGTTCTAAAATGACTTTTTCCCAACTTGTTTACCTGCAGACACTTCAAATTGCAGGCCTAGCCCAATTCAGGTTTTGAGCCAGTCTTGGCCCCCAAAATGGAGAACAATATAGTATTCATGATGAAGACACAGTGGGGAGTGGGACTGTCTCAACTGCCAACGGCCCAGCTCTTGGTGTGTGTACAGTGACAATCTCAGACATCTGTTTATTTTCCAGGCCACAGCCATCCCCTAAGTATCACTGTATTCACTTTGGATTACTAACCAGCATTTCGCTACCATCCTCTGGGAGCTGGACCCCATCATCTCCATCTCCAGTTATGGATGGGACCCTTTGCCAGAGGACCATCTGGATGTGCTATGCTGCCATCCACCTAATAGCCATTCCTATCTCTGCCTTAAGCCTCCTGTCACATGTCTCAATAGGCAGGGATGGTCATCCTCAGACACAGACATTGGTCTGAAGCAAGCCTGAGATAATGACACATCTTGGAAATCACAATTGATGCTGTTAGCTGTACTACTCTAAGGTCAATCTTATAAAACTTCTAACATTTATTAAGTGCTTCTTGTGTGCCAAGCACAGTTCTAAATATCTGATATACATTATTTCACTGAATCTTAATAACCCATAAATTAGATATTGTCATCATTATCATTTTTCAAATATACATAAAGTAGATCTGACAGGCTATGTGTAGATAATTTACCCAGTTTCAGAGCTGAAAAGTGGTGAGCCAGGCCTGAGCCTAAACACAAACTCTCAGTGACTAGACCATGCTAATTAATACCTCATCTCTGTCATGTGGACATGGCTTCAGCCTCCTTCTTCCCGAAGGCTGGTGGATGAAATTTTAGCATTCTATGTATGTGGATATTAATTACTATTATGATAGTATTAAGCAAGCTGAAAACATGTATGTACTACCAATAATCTATTTCATTTCAAATTTTTTTAATACTGAAAGAAATCAGTTCTGTGCATTGTTCAGAAAACTAAGATTTATGGTTTTATTCTTTTAAATATCAAAATATTTTGAATCAGTTTATTTTGAAAACTTTCCAAAATATACAATACATTGACCAAAGTAATAAAGAAATAATGAATATAAAGCATCGTTTTCTGATTTCTGGGTAAATGAAGTCAACAGACCCTGAGTGGAAGGCCTTAGTGGTTACCATATGGTATGAGATTTCAAGAATTTACGTTGTCCTGCCTGAGTATAGGTTGTTCTGACTATATACTTTGTCTTGGTTCTATGCTAAGAATCAAGGTGCCAAGTAAATAGAAGAGGCATCAGTGACCATGCTAGTATCAAAGGAGTAGCTTGAGGGGAATGTTCATGAGTTTGGGTGGAGCACAGGGTTTCATTACTCTTCTCCGTACCTCTACAGACCCTTTCTTACCCCCACCTACATACACATGAAACCTTCCTGATATTCATTTACAATTACATCTATCACCCAAACTGACAACCCTAAAAATAAATATTTTAATGGAAAAAATAGGGTGAATATGAACAGACCTGAGCACAAGCCAAGTTATCCTTTCATGCCTTTAATTATCTGATCATTGTGTTTTTCCTCTACAATTTTCTCTCTCCTTTGTGTCATGACATAATTGTGCTTCTGTGAATCCTTGGGTATCTTTCACATAAGGTCACTCTTGCCCTTGGGATGTTGGGTAGAACAAAAGGATGGGAGATTCTTTGGATGGGGGCATTCAATAACCCTTAGGCCTACCTTTAGTTGGTGAGAGAAGCAAATGCTGTTCTTGAGGGCCTACATGGCACAAGAGGATGAAAGTTTATCTTGAGTTTGGAGGCTAATATTCTAGTTAGTAATAATATATGATTGCCTCAAGTACTTCCCCTTTATATATTTATCTCTTAATATATAAAGATGGATTGAAAAATAATACAGGCAACCTAGGATTCAAATTCTAGTCTTCTTTACACTTTGTAAAATAATGAGTTACAAAAATGTGCACAAACACACGCATTGTATTTAATACATGCCGATGACAAAGACTTATTACAGGCTTATGTGGAGTGAGGTGGTCCCTAGAATAGATAGATTGAAAGAATGAAACAATGGATGTAACAGACATGACACATGAACACAGGCAAATTTGAACATGAGTGTGAGCCAGAAAAATCATTCTATTTGGGGAAAATTTATTTTATTTAAAAGTTAATTTATTTTTGAGTCAGTCTCACTCTGTCACCCAGGTTGGAATGCAGTGGCACAATCACACTCACTGCTGTCTCGACTTCCTGGGCTTAGGCGATCCTTGTGCATCAACCTCACATATAGCTAGAACTATAAGCACATGCCACCACAACTTGTTTGGTTTTATTTTTTGTAAAGACAAGATCTTGCTGTGTTGTCTAAGTTGGTCTTGAACTCCTAGACTCAAATAATCCTCCAATCTCAGCCTCTTGAAATGCTAGAATTGTAGGTGTGAGTCACTGTGCCTGGTCTATTTGGGGAAATTTAAATAGTGTACAAGAAACATTAGCTAACAGTTGAAATTAGGTTTATAGTCCATACTGATAAGCCAATAAGAAAGTAGAAGAAACAAAAAGGAATTGAACAAGTGACAGAAAATTGGTGTGGCTCTTGATTCAGATAGAAATAGACAAAGTTTAAAAAGAATCTGACAGCACAAAGACACAGCTGTACTGGGGCTCAGCAGAAAAAACAAATAAATATTTTATGGACAGATTCCATTTCTGATGTGCTCCATCCATGAAAATAACAATGTCCCTTTTCTGAATCAGTACCTCAGATACACCCTTGCCTTTCCTTATCTGTCTACCTAATTAGACATATACAGATAAGAAATGTGTCTATGTATCAAGTTTCCACATGACTAGCAATATCCTCAGGCCTGGAACAGGGCAGGTGCTCCATGAATCAGGGAATTAAAAATAAATTGAAGTTCTAAGGTCAAACACTATTGATTTCTCAGGAGTCGGTATGAATTTGCCCCTTTTTAATTCCTCCTGGAACACAGAAATCTGGAGCAGGGTTAAAACTAAAAGAGTGAATTATGATCTCTCCCTGCAAAGTTTCAAGCCTTCAGATAACATGCCTCCCTTCTTGGAGGATGTATACCTTTTTTATTCTTTTTTTTAAAAAACACATTTTTTTGGTGTCATAATCAGACTATTACATTTAGCAATCAACATCATGGGTGCCAAAAACAATCTACCCTTAAAACCCTTTGTTGGAATGCTTTATACTTTCCACAGAACAAAACCACCTGTTACATAGTTCATCACAATCACAGTCCTTGAGTGTTCTGCCCATACACATGAGCACTGTTTAAACATGTGTTCTTTGTAGCAGCTAGGCCCTGCCACCACTGTGCTTGACTGAATTCACAAATCTGTTGTAACCTGTAGCACCCCTGTCACTTCTCTGACTCTTCTCTCCTGCTAAGCATTGTTTTCTGGCAGTAATTAAAATCTGCCACTGTCATAGTTGCTGCTGCTAATGGAAACACCATAGTTACCTTGACTTCATGGTTTGGCAAAGTATTGGCCTCCACTGCCATAGGGGCCAGAGCTTCTGCCTCCTAAGTTTCCCCCCTTCATGGGTCCACAATTTGAAGACTGGTTGTTGTAATTGCCAAAACTATTGTAGCTTCCAATGCCTACAAAATGGTTTCCATCATTACTAAATCCATTATAGTCATCCTCACTGCCACTATATCCAGTATCACCACAGCTGCCTCCAAAGCCACCACGACCACCAAAGTTTACTCCACGACCACCACTGAAGTTTCCAGAATCACTTCAACCTCTTTGGTTGGGTGAAGCACTGGCCATCTCTTACTTCAACAAGGCTTTTCTTACAGATAACCAAAGAATATCAGCAACAGAAGAATATTAGCAGACAAATAACCTATTAAGTATATAAAATGTCTGAAGGAAAGAACACAAAAACAGTGTGAGAAATTCTAAAATGTGAAGAAGAAAAAGACAAAAATCAAACTAGAATAAACATAAACATACCCACAGCAGACATGTTCTTATAATTTGGGGCTGGGTGTGGTGGTTCATGCTTGTAATACTGGCATATTAGAAGGAAGAGATGAGAGGCTTGCCTGATCTGGGAGTTTGAAGCAAGGCTGGGCACATGGCAAGACTTGTCTTTACAATGGGTCAAAAAATTAGCTGGACATGGGGGTGGGTGTGCCTGTAGTACCAGCTACTTTGAAGGTTGAGGCAGAATGATCTCCAAAGCCCAGAAGGTCAAGGCTGCAGTAGCCATAATCACACCACTGCACTCTAGGCTGGGTGATAGAGTGAGGCTCTGTCAAAAATCTAAGATTTGAAAGTCACAGAGCTTATTCATTAGAGCTTACTTCTTTTCCCCCATGGATCCCTGAAAGGAAGCATCACTAAAAGTCTCTCTCTCCACTGCCGTTATATCTAAGTCAGAGTACTCTAAGGAGCCTGTACAAGTACAGAGGGCTGAGCTCCAAATCCACTCATGAGACCCTGAGGAATTGGGAACACTCACAGACTGTGTGGCAGTGATAGGCCTGAACAAACGCTCCAGGGACTTTGGATTTGTCACATATGCCACTGTGGAGGAGGTGGACAGTTATGAATGCAAGACCACACAAGGTAAACAGAAGAGTTGTGGAGCCAAAGAGAGCTGTCTTGAGGGAGGATTCTCAAAGATCAGGTGCCCAATTAACTGTGAAAAACATATTTGTTGGTGGCATTAAAGGGCAACTTGGCGAGACCTCATCTCTACAGTAAAATAAAAAAATCAGCCAGGCATGGTAGCGCGTGCCTGTGATTCCAGCAACTCGGAAGGCTGAGGCAGAAGAATCGCCGGAGTCCAGCAGGTCGAGGCTGCGGTGGCCAGGAGCAGCCACTGCATTCCAGTCTGGGCGACAGAGTGAGACTCCAACTCAAAAAAAAAAGACACTGAAGAAAGACCACAGAATCTACATTCTAGTCACCACCACATGGAACATACTCCAAGATTGACTACATCATTGGCCATAAATCAAGCATAAACACATTTCAAAACCCTGACTCTAAAAAGTAAAAAAAAATAACATAGTAAAATAAAATAAATATAAAATATAATAAGCCAGACATAGTGGCTCCTGTGTCTCGTTCCTGCACTTTAGGAGGCTGAGGCAGGAGGAGTGCTGGAGGCCAGGAGTTCGAGACCAGCCCAGAACTCATAGCAAAACCCTGTTTCTAAAAAACATAAAAATAAAATAGCAAAGAAAAATAAAATAAAATAAAATAAATATAATAATTAGCCAGACTTGATGGTTCTTGCCTGTCATCCCAGCCCATTGGGAGGCCAAGTGGGGAGGATCATGTTCAGCCAGGAGTTTACGACTAGCCTGAGACTCAGCAATACACTGACTCTAAAATATAAAAAATATAAAAATGGTAAAGTAAGGTAAAATAAAATACAATAAAAAAATTAAATAATTAGCCAGACTTAATGGTTCCTGCCTGTCATCCCAGCAATTTGGAAGGACGAGGTGGGAGGATTACTTGAGGCCAGGGCTTGCAATTAACCTGAGACTCATAGCAGAAACCTGTCTCTAAAAAAATAAAACAGTAAATTAGATTAAACTAAATTAAATAATTAACCAGACCTAGTGGTTCCTGCCTGGCATTCCAGCAGTTTGGGAGGCCAAGGCAAGAGGATTACTTTAGGCATGGAGTTTAGCCTGGGCCTCCTAGCAACACCCTCTCTCTACAAAATAAGAAAATAAAATAATAACATAAAATAAAATAATTAGCCAAACTTAGCGGTTCCTGCCTGTCATCCTTGCACTTCAGGAGGCCGAGGTGGGAGGATAACTTGAGGCCAAGAGTTTGAGACTAGCCTGGTCCTCACAGAAAAACCTATGTCTCAAAAATAAAAATAAAAATAAATCAAGCAAAATGAAACAAAATAAAATAAATTGAAATGAAATGAAATAAATAATAAAATAAATTAAGATAACTGGCCAAACATAGTGGTTTCTGCCTGTCATCCCAGGACTTTGGAAGGCCAAGCAAGAGGACTGCTTGAGCCCAGGAATTTGAGACAAGCCTGGGAGTCATAGTAAAACCCTTATTCTACAAAATAAAAAAATTAAAATAGTAACGTAAATTAAAATAAAATAAAAAATTAGCGAGACTTTGAGGTCCCTGACTGTCATCCCACCACGATGGAGACTGAGGCGGGAGGATGGCTTGAGGCCAGGCGTTTGAGACTAGCCTAGTCTTCATTGTAAAACCATGTCTCTACAAAATAAAAAAATAAAGTAAAATAAAATAAATAAAATAAAATGATTGGCAAGACTTAGTGGTTCATGCCTGGCATCCCTGCATTTTAAAAGGCCAAGGCTTGTGGATCGCTTTAGGCCAGGAGTTTGAGACTAGCCTTGGCTTCATTGGAAAAATCTGTCTCTACAAATTAAAAAGATAATATAGTAGTGTAAACTAAAGTTAAGTAAAATAAGTAAAGTAAGGTAAAGTAAAATAAAATAAAATATAAAATACAATTAACCAGACATAGTGGTTCCTGTCTCTCATCCTTGCACTTTAGGAGGCCAAGGCAGGAGGATCGCTTAGGCCAGGAGTTTGAGACAAGCCTGGGAGTCACAGCAAAACCCTGTCTCTAAAATATAAAAAAATAAAATAGTAAAGTAAAATAAAATAAAATAAAACAATAAAATATAATTAGCCAGACATAGTGCTTCCTGTGTCACATCCCTGCACTTTAGGTGGCCAAGGCAGGAGCATTGCTTGAGGTCGGGAGTTTGAGACCATCCTGGAACTCATAGCAAAACCCTGTCTCTAAAAAATAAAAAAATATAATAGGAAAGTCAAATGAAATGAAATGAAATGAAATAAAATAAATTTTAAAAATAAAATTAATCAACCAGACTTAGTGGTTCCTGCCTGTCATTCCCAGCACTTTGTAAGGGTGAGATGGAAGGATTGCTTTAGGCCAGAAGTTTGCGAGTAGCCTGAGACTCATAGCAGAAACCTGTCTCTAAAAAAAATAAAATAGTAAAGTAAAATAAAATAAAATACATTAAATTAAATAATTAGCCAGACTTGTCCCTGACCAGCATCCCAGCACTTTGGAAGGCCCAAGTAAGAGGATCGCTTTAGGCCTGCAGTTTAGACTAGCTTAGGCCTCCTAGCAACTCCCTGTCTCTACAAAAAATAAAATAAAATAATAAAGTAAAATAAAATAAAATAATTATCCAAACTTAGTGGTTCCTGCCTGTCTCCCTGCACTTTAGGTGGCTGAGATGGGAGGATCGCTTGAGGCCAGGAGTTTGAGACTAGCCTGTTCCTCATAGAAAACCCGTCTCTCAAAATAAAAATAAAAATAAGTCAAGTAAAATAAAACAAAAAAATAAGACAGGTTCCTGCCTGTCATCCCAGCACTTTGGGAAGCTGAGGCAGGAGGATTGGATTGCTTGAGCCAAGGATATTGAGACTAGCCTGGGACTCATAGCAAAACCCAGTCTCAAAAAAAAAAAAACAAAAGTAAAATGAAATTAAATAAAATGAATTAAAAAAAATAAAATGAAAAGAAATAAATACAACATTAGCCAGACTAACTGGTTTCTGACTGTCTTCCCATCAATTTGGGAAGCCGAGGTAGAAGGATCACTTAAGGCCAGGAGATTGAGACAAGCCTAGGAGTCATAGTAAAACCTTGATTCTACAAAATAAAACATTAAAATAGTAAAGTAAATTCAAATGTAATAAAATAAAATGAAATAAAATAGTTAGCCAGACTTTCTGGTCATGGCTGTCATTCCACCACTTTGGGAATCCAAGGTGAGAGGATGGCTTGAGGCTCGGAGTTTGAGACTAGCCTAGTTCTCATAAGTAAAACCATGTCTCTACACATTAAAAAAATAAAATAGTAAAGTAAAATATACAAAATAAAATAAAATAATTAGCCAGATTTAGTGGTTCATGCCTGGCATCCCAGCACTTTGGGAGGCTGAGGGGGCAGAATCAATTGAAGCCAGGAGTTTGGGACAAGCCTGTGAATCATAGCAAAACCCTCAGTCTAAAAAATAAAAAAGTAAAGTATAAAGTGAATTGAAGGTAAGGAAAGGGAAGGGAGGGAATGGAAGGGGAGGG